>NC_090769.1:42750161-42752661 GCF_036898095.1 Palaemon carinicauda | reverse complement strand
ATATATATATATATATATGTATGTATGTATGTATGTATATATACTGTATATATATATACATATATATATATATATATATATATATAAATATATATATGTGTATATATATATATATATATATATATATATATATATATATGTATGTATGTATATATACACACATACAAATATATATATATTTATGCGTGTGTATATATACACACATACAAATATATATATATATATATATATATATATATATATATATATGTATGTATATATATATATATATATGTGTGTGTGTGTGTGTGTATACACTGGAGATATATATATATATATATATATATATATATATATATATATATATATATATATATATATATATGTATATATATATAAAGTTGAAGATTATTCAAGAGTAAATGTTTGCATTGGCATTTTATCTTACGTGCTTTTTGTTGGCAAAGTCATTCGTTGCAGGCTATGTTTTTGGAAATAAAAGATAAAATCTTTACCAAGAGGACTCTGTACTTCATTTGTCGTGGTGTATTCATAAGATTACGGTTTGCGAAATCTTTTTTTTTTTTTTCAAAGAATGGCTTATAGCTTAAAATTTGCCGATGACGTAGTTCTGTTCAGTATAGCATGGGTAGAATCGAAAAAGATAATAGAAGATTTGAATAGAGGAAGCCGAGACGTAGGATTGAGAATGGATATGAGTAAAACTAAGATAATGTTTCATGAAATTGCAGAGAGACAACAAATAAGTGTTATGAATGAATCTCTAGATATTATTAATGAACATACGTGCTTAGGACTGACAGTAAGCGTTTTTCCAGGACATGAGACATGCAGTTGCAAGGAGAAAGACATGGATATCAAATGATACTTGGTATAGTATGAAAAGGAAACAAAGACAATAATTGATTGTTGAAAGTTTTCGAGGAAGTAATGAAAATAACAAGGTAGGGCGTGCAAAGTATTCCAGTATTGGTAGTACGATCAAATAAAAGCCAGGAATGACTGAAAAGAATATTTAGACAGTAAAGCAGATGAGGCTGACAGAGCTATGAATTCAGGGAGATGAAAAAGTTGAAAGGAGAAGGGTTTATTTAGGTAAAATCATTTAAATTTTTAAGAACTATGATATCTAATACAGGGTCTTTTGAATTGGAGTTTTATGAAAGATTAAAAAAAAAAATCAAGTAAAATTTGGAAATAAAATCGCCTGAAATTACATAGAAAAATCAGGCTATATATCAGTTTAGTGAGATCAGTGCCGTTGTATGGACGTGAGTCGTGGTATGTCAATGATGCAATATCCGACAGGTTTTGTAGATGTGAGAACAAAGCCCTCAGAAGAATATTGGGAGTTGAAAGGCAGGAAAGGATTAGAAATGAAACTGAAAAAATATTACTCGAGTGCCATATGCGGATGAGATCATGGTGGGTGAAGGATAGATGGAGATGGTTTGGAAATGCTCTTCACACTTTCCAAGAAATATTAGTTCTCCAAATTTTTAACTGGGTTTCACAAGGCACTAAAAGAGTCGGGATACCCAGGCCTACATGGCTGAGGACTATGAAGCGTGAAGCAGGTGATGAATGGAGAAGTGTTGATTTAAATGCTCGAGATAGAGATAACTGACAAAATCTAACCGAGGACCTATGCGTAAATAGGCGTGAGAGGATGTGATGATGATGATGTATTTTAGGATCTTTGAAAGACTTTCCAAATGACTCTATAAAATTTCATGACTGATCTCACGAGATTTCACCCGTTTTGACGAAAATACCAGATTCCATTCTTTTACAAAAGGATTAACATCGGCTCCTCCAGGCTAATGTCTTTAGGTAACAACAGGCTAGATTTTGAGGTTTACTTGCCCCTCATATAATCAAAATTTGTAAACTATGTTAATCTCAGATTTCATTCCTTTAGATCAGTGATGTTCTATGTGTAAAATGTGGTCTTACTGCTCCAACAATTTTTCCGAATCAGAAGGCTTTTTATACTCCCATCTATGTCATCTGTTCCGTTTTGCGTCTTTCTCCTATGAAATTTATGATTCAACTGTTGACATCGTATTTTCAAAGCTGGTCTCACTTAAGCAACATGGCATACACCATGAGGCTTATTCACCCCCTCAGAATATCTAGACTTACAGTCTAGGCTGGCCCACGAATCCAGTTACCATGGAATGGCATCACTCCTCACAACAGGTCATAGTCTTGTTTCTTCACGTGCAATTCCATCCAGGTTATCAATTCATTTCCACTTCTAAAATGATTCAATTATCCTAGACTAAATAAGCTCCTATTACGTTTAGAGTACGTTTTTGTCGGAATGCGTGCAATAGTATATACACACATATACACATACACACACACACACACACTCTCTCTCTCTCTCTCTCTCTCTCTCTCTCTCTCTCTCTCTCTCTCTCTATATATATATATATATATATATATATATATATATATATATATACATATCAGGAAATAGGTTGATTCATAGACA
>NC_090769.1:42745161-42747661 GCF_036898095.1 Palaemon carinicauda | reverse complement strand
TAGCTTTTGGATATAGTTTTATTTTCTTTCCAGAACAATTTTTGTTTACTATAGGAGGTTAAAAAAACTTACAATAACACTTTCCGTTGGCCTTGTGACAGCACAGCCTCTTTGTCTTGAAGCAGTTCGTAAATGATACTTGGAAATTTACAAAAAATGTCATTGGTAATAATTCTTCCATTACCGTAATCTTTTGGATAAATCCTGGTGATGATTTAGTAGAGGTCACAAAATCTTATAATATATAATTATTTTTTTACCTTGATTTGAGAGAAGAGGTAAACTATTATCTAGAGGTTTGCAATTTTAGTGAGGCTATAAGTTCATAACTAAAATACATGTCGGTATTCCATGTAATAAACCATCCTAGAAAAGAATTAGAATTGAGTTTTACCCTCATTTCCAATCTTTTCTTTTTTAGGATTTGCGTATTTTCTAATTGTTTTCCATGACCTGGTTTACAGACTTCTTCTTTCTTTGCTTCCATTTCATTATGTAGCTGGGAGTACCTATTTTGTAGTGCTAAACAAAACTCAGCAGTTTTTTCTCTTATAACAGGAGTGTTTATTTTCTTTCTTAAAATTTATTTTTCTCTCTCATTAATTGAATCTAAAAAAATTTGCCTTTCAACATTCTATAATCTGCTTACTTTTTGTTCTTTCTTTGATATTAGGTAGCATTAGCCTTGCTATAGAGTTCACGAGGACGTTGTGAAAACACAATATACAAACGAACTGCGAGTAAACAAACACATGCATTAAAACTCCTATACGTCTTTGGAAACCCTAGCTGTTCGTCTCGTAGTTCGTAGTTTAAGTTCGCTCATCCTCTATCAATGCCTTCCATCTCTGCCGGACGTACCAGATCTCGGAACGTAAGTGGAAAAATCGCTATTACATATAAGTAAATCCTATACTTACGTATTTTGGTTCATACGAGGTTACAGAACGGTTAAGCAAAACTTTTAATGCTCTTCCTTGTTTAACCTAAATCTCAAAGGGCCAGTTATAAAAATTCATGTTAAAATGTACTTACATTAATGCACTACACTAGAATTAACATCCAATAATTTCACCAATGTTTGAACAACACTATACACGATATACAGTATGTTGGATAGAAATCGTTAATCATGTTCGAGAGGATACACTACACACACTTGAGAGGAGAGAGGACTGGCGAACGTTGGCTCTTTCAAAGGGATAGGCTGAATCTCTTCTGCTGCTTATGCATAGCTAGGTCCTATATATATTGATTTAATTTATCTAGAACCTTTCAGGACATCATCTGGAAGCTTGGGGGCAAGGCTAGGTTGCAAAATTGCCAGCTTGTCAAGCCGAGGATGGGTACCAACGTACGTGGCGAGGACACTCTCTCTCTCAGCTAACTCCACCCACCTTCCTCTCATAACTTTAAAAAAAAAATTAATTCTAGAAAATTTCATGTCTTTTCTAACCACATGGAAACATAAAAATGATGTAATCCCTCGTGCTCATAACTCGTGTATGTCATACAGCATACCTACAAGGTACATAAGACTTTGTAACAAAACTACATAAAAATAAAAAGTTAATTCTATAAAATAACATAAATTTACATATATGAAATTCAATGAAAACACAATTAAATGCATGAAGAAAGTCTTATGTAATTTACATACATTACATAATCCTATGTGAGTGGAACTCACCTTACGAGCTGGCTATACACCTCATAAATACACAAATAAAATACATGAATAAAATATTTACTCCTATGCTAGACCAGATGCATAAGAATATATTTACTGCATATATACTGTATATACTGCATATATATATATATACATACACAGATATATATATATATATATATATATATATATATATATATATATATATATATATATACATATATATATATAAATATATATATATATATATATATATATATACTGTATATATACACATATATATATATATATATATATATATATATATATATATATATATATATATATGCATATTTATGTGTATATGTTTGCATATATATATATATATATATATATATATATATATATATATATATATATATATATATATATATACATATATATATAAATATTTATATATAAATATATATATATATATATATATATATATATATAAATGAGAATCCTGACTTTAATGTATTAATATAAATGGCTTATTTGAAATATGAAAAACACGTTTAGATGTGGAAAAATTTATCATGAATCGAATGCCAAGTTACAAACCAACCAATTAGCAACGATGGTGAAGATGGGTTGATTTCAATTGTAAGTACAAAAAACCTGAATTCGACAGGTATGTGTACAGAAGAATTGTCATTGACTTTTATCTTTCTTCGTGGCTAAGTAGTAAGGTCACTGTCATACATGTATCCTGGACCAGGGTTCTAAACCCGGCCGGTCAGATACTATAGTCTTTTAGTAATTTCGCCTTCGGCTCTAATCCCGAGGTGGTTAAGAGAATCCAGATTT
>NC_090769.1:42730161-42742661 GCF_036898095.1 Palaemon carinicauda | reverse complement strand
TGTAACTTTCTGCCTGTTGGGTAAAAGAGCATAATGTACTTAATACTGGAATGAAACCTCCGCTTTTTTTCGCCATTACAATATACATCTGAGAAAATAGCTGGGGGCAATCTTGAAGGTGCCATCCACATACCAAATATCTGATGATCCCAAATATGGCACCCAACTTCTTCTACCAAATAATAAGATTCAAACTGCACCTGGACCACTGTCTTTTTATAAAAAATCTTCCCTCCCAGTTGCTTCTGATTCGTAGGTCTAATATTCATCCGGGATTGTTAACTGATGAAGGTCAACTGGGTTTGGCGGAGGAGCACTAATTTGACTCTTTCCGTCGAATAGTTTTCTGTAAAGCAGACGAACTCGGCAAATATCCTTGTACCGTTTGGGGAACATTAATCAAAACTTCATATATCACTGCACTTTTGCTTTCCATCGTCTCTTCAACTCGGGTTTTAATTTTTGTAGTAGTCCTTTCCCCTTCCACTTTTATAGTTGAAGAGTCATGGGTGTGAGTATTTAAAATTTTTACTACGTTTCCAAATCTTGTGTGTATTCTTGCTTTGCATCTGACGAGCTGTTCACACCTCCAAAACATAAGATCGCTGTCGGATTTACTGGTTTTATAAAAAAATGAGCATATATCTATTATGACAAAACTTTTTATTGCCTCTCTGACTTAAAACTGGGTCCATTGCAATGGGTATATTGGAAGAATGCAAAACTGGAAGTGCTGCTTCCAAAGGTTATTATTCACTAACGTTTTTAGATCCAGAATATAAGAATATAGAGGTATGAGTGTTCTGGAAGGGAAAGGTTTCCCATAATATATAACGACTTCAGAATATAGGGGTGTGAGTGTTCTGGAGAGCAAAGGTTTTCTAGAATATATAACGACTTCCGATTGTTTGAAACTATTTACCCTATTTTAAATAAATGTGTGAGTGTATTTGGTCTGACGATGAGTTGGACCGGCGATGATTTAGCCCGGCGTTGAGTTAGGCTGGCGATGAGTTGGCAGTGATGATTTGGCGGTGATGAGCTGGCGGCGATGAGAAGTCTTATTTCGGTAAGTCATGGGTGATTTAATGCGTCCAAGGAGTGTTTTAGCTTATACAACATTAAAATTCCGTGAGAAGCTGCTGTTGCTGCTAATACTGCTGTGGTTAAAGTATTGCCCAAAAATCACTCAATGTTGATCCACTGGTTTACTTTGGAAGCGAATGTTGGATCACTCATTTATTTCACAGGGAAAGAAACAATACCCTAGTAAAAAAGTTGAAAAATACAGTCACACATTTACGTTAGGTGATTTCAGTTTGGAACCCTGATTAGTGTGCATGATTTTAAACCTTGGGCATTTAGAACCATCGCTTGAAGACCTACAATATTTATCAGGCAATAGTATAATACTTTATTGCTGCTCAGAGTAGAGTGTCCCAAACTGCATTTAATGACGAATGGAAGAAACTGTACCTTTAATTCATTCATGATTTCAAATTTTTAGATAAGCCAGTGGATGACATATTAAAGAATTTGATATTCTTTAGTAATGAACTTGACAGAGTTAAAAGAAGAAGATTTGACGAATTGATGGATGCCCTACAAGCAACTACTGACTGACGAACAATTTATGAAGATAGAGGAACAGCAAAAATTTTAAGAAGGTTTCCCTGACCCAAATTATGGTTTGTGGTTTTTATTACTTATGAAAATGTATGGTAATCGTTGAAGCCTAAAATCCTTTATACGAACACTATCCAGTAAAATATAGGGTTGATCAGTCGGATGTATAAGTCAAAAAATAAAAGGCTTAAAAGTCGTCACCTAATATTAACGTCTAAGACCCACTGCCATCGAAGTCAGTTTTACAGCAAAAAAACCTCGTGAAGCAGCTATGTAATCACAAAGTCCCCTATCATCGTCCTTCTTTTCTAAAATCTGGTTTGTCTCTTCCAACTTCACTTTCTTTTGTGTCCAGTAAGCAGAATAGATGCCAACTTTATGGTAATGCGTTAATATTGTATTGCTTTATAACACTCACTGTTGCTGCAATGAACACCTCAAAGATATTTTTTAAAATTCTAATCTACAGTTTTCTAACTTAATCCTGGGAAAATCTGGAAATCTTTCCATCACTACCCATCTTCTTAAGTTTCTATAAACCTAACCAATTGCATACCCATTATTTTTTTTTATATGCCCTTATCATACCCTTCTTATCTAATTAACCTGCCTGAATAACATTTTCATTCAAATGTGCATACCTTCTCCAAATAATATGCATCTTAACTTTTACTTCAACCAAATAAAGAGCTTGTGTACCTCATTGACTACTTATTTCAGCATCTCATTGATCAAACTGACCTTCCATGAACACTGCACTAGCCATAATGGAATTTTTTCCATACCATTTTTTCTTTCCTAAATAAAATCTTCTTTAAGAACTATGTAATCCCAACGATCAAGCCTTTATTCAAGTAAATTACCATTGTATTATGTTTCAGGTTATAAAATCAAGTGTGAAAATTATAGGTACATAGTACTATTTCTTATTGCAGGAAAGTTGTATGGTAATATTTTGCTCGAGAAAGTAAAGTAGGTGACAGAAGTGCTAATAGCAGAAGAGAAGTTACTTTTTATAGAGAAAGCAGAGGAAATGTGGAGGTTATTGAGGATATAAGGTACAGATGGAAGGTTTCTGCAAACATTTAAAATTTTTAATGATAGGAGTAAATCATGTGTTAGGCAAAGTAGGTGTAAGACTGACTGGCTTTGTGTGTTAGGAGGAAAGTGTAGACGAGGCACGAGTATGGTATAAAATGATGTGCGAGAGTAGAGAAAAAGAAATAGATGTAAGCGGCGAATTTTAGAACATGAGAGATGTGAAATGGTTGAAGATTGTCAATGATACTGTGCTGATTAAGAACTGTAAAAAGAAATTGCAAAAGCTGGTAAAGAATTTTAAAAGTAGTAAAAAGAAGAGGAAATGAGCAAGAGTCAGATAGCATTTGTAAATAGAAACTTGATAGGGATATTAATAGATGTTTGTGTAGATAGTCATAAAATAACAGTAGTTCATTTGCATCAAGTACCTGTGAGTAAATATATGTCAAAATGAAAGAAAAGGTCAGGGCAAGGTATGAATGGTGCAGAGTGTGCACAGGCATTTAATGGCAATGCTACTGATTCTCCTGAGTATGTATACGAGGCAAAAAAAATTTGGACACTTTACTGTACAAAGTATTTGTTCACAATCCAGCATGTAAAGAATGAATTTAGAGTTGATTGTTGGGATATGCACTTCACCCATGAAAGCACTAGGTTGTTTCTGTAAATACAGGTGGTATATTTTTTAGCTAAATTTCCTCTATAGAGGCGGTATGTGGATGTCGAGTGGATATAAAAGAAGAAATATGGAAACTGCTAGATAAAACTTTTGCATTGAATGTGTAATATGATAGGATGGAAGGAAGTATGTATATATGGTGAACTCCCAGATTACTGGCTATATTTAGCAACCAACACGTATTTATAGGTTCCTAAAGAGCAACACGACGCGGACAATTGCATGTGTACATTCAGAACCTTTTATCAATAAGGTTGATATTGTCATAAATATTGACAATATAAAAATGGTAATAAAAATAGACTTGAAATTATTGTGTTACATTAAACGTCTCTTGTCGTTAAAGTTGTTTGGAGTAAGATGGTGGTTACTGTGCACGATGCATAAAATATAATAGAGAAAGGGCATTGTTCATTATTTGTATATGTTGCTTACTGCATGTGCATTAAATGGCTCCCCCCCCCCTTTCACCTGCAGTAGACACACATGGGAAAGAAGGTGACCTGACCTAGTGAGTCGCAGTGTTACCAGATCGCCTTTCAGAGGATACACAGACTTAGGCAATCAATGGTGATGCAATTCTCATTTGCATAGATATTGAGGAGAGCTTTTGGAGTACAACAAACAACTAGGAATCGGTCCGTATAAAAGAGTAAGTGATGGCTTACGAGCCTCATTGTGTATGAAGGTGTATGTTGCAATTTGCAAGACCTTTGGTATATGCTAATTTACTGGGCAAATTTCCAGAAAATATGACAGGATCGTCAGAGGAGTTGGCGCACTGGAAAAATGCTGCAGGGAGAACCAATGGGTTATCATATACCATTTCAGCCACATAGAGATCCATGGTGTCTATGGGAGTTGACCTCAGTCTGAGGTAGACTAAGGGAAGTTGAGGAACCAGCTGGAGTTGGTGCAGTGGGACATCAAAGCTGCTATAATGATATGATGGAAATATTCCACTAGTTTGTTGGCTGTGAGTCTGATGTAGGGTATTAACAAGTAGATACCCTAATGGGATGTCGAATACCGCTATTCATACAGAAAGTAAGGTAACAGTACATGAGGTGGATGCTGCATCTTACATGGACATGAATTCAGGCTAATGAATGAATAGATGACTTAAAAAGTATGTTTCCTTGTGACGTGGGTAGGGGGCCAAATGAGTGTGGACAAAACAACATTGAGGTGATGATGAGTGTCCACACCTGAATCTATGTGTCGTTACACCTTTGAAATTTGACAGGAAATACAGGCTCTAACCCAATCCTCAACATCTTTAGTAATGCCATGCTATGCCAATAGACAGGCAAGAGAAGTGGGAGAGGTCATGGTACAATTGATATACCTTTCAGCAGGGAAAGGTCATGGTTCAATTGATATACCTTTCAGCATATGGAAGCACGTATCCATGAGCCAGGTATACTAGTACTGACGTCACTGATAAGAGTGGCATTGGTGTCATTGAGGACGTCTTCCCAAAGGAGAGATATGCAGGATGTCCTGCAGGTTTGGTATTCAAAGTTCTCTCGTTGGACTTATGTTAAGGTCTTGTAATCCAATCCCTGGTGGACACCAGTTGTTGAAAAAAAAGTGAAACTTTTTTTTTCACTTTGTTCTTTTTAACTTTTAACTTTTGAGTGTAGTATCCACCCTTTATGGTCCTTGATTTTCTACTTTGCTTGTTTCAAAATTCTAAGTTTCTTTTTTGTTTTTGGGAAAAGTTTAATTTTTTTATAATGGTTAGTTTGTGTTCTTACTTTGGAGACACGTTCAGTTTCAGTATGTTATGTTTTAAGTTTGTGAAAGCATCAATAGTTTGCAACTATAAAATTCCTCCTTTAAAATTATAATTTAATACTAGAGTTTTGAGACTGAACGAAAACCTTTACTTCACCTCAAAAGTTTACTTCTAGTCCCAGCGTTTGAAGACGGCAGTGCATTTTCACTCAGCAGCTGAGAAGGGCGTGTCAACTCTTCACTAATATTTTTCACTAATCCAGCGTAAATTTTAATATGGAGCATTAAGTGACTAGTGTGACCGTTGGTCGAGGATGATCTTGCTTGGAAGTGCGAGCACTTGAATTACTTCTTGAGGCTACTATACCATGGAGCTGCAATTGACCTAGAGAGGCTTGCTTAGAGTGGAGGTAAGTTGCAAACCACATGGATGCTTGTGCCTTGTAAATTTCACTCGAGTTACGCATTCACTTTGAATGAATTGTCTCCTTAACCTGAACCATAAAATATCATCCAAAGGACCAACCATATTGTTTTCATTTAAAATTTAGAATTTATTGCCAGTTTAACTACTTATATTTGTGAAGTGTCTTGTTTTAGTCTGCTCGTTCGAGTTCATATTTACTTCATGCATTTATTATATTAACTGGCAGTTAAATAGTTTTGTTGATATATTTTCGTACATTTGCTCTCTATTAATAGAGCGTATTTGACATATCTATAGATCCTGAGGACTTTTCTGGTATTGGGGGTTATTAGTGAGGTCGCATCATCGGTCTTCATAAGGACGGATACCTCGCTTAAATACCAAGACCATCTACGATCCTGAGCCATTTTCTTTAATACATATTTCAGTGATAGTTCTGTTTATGTAAAATAAATATTTGAATTAGCTCTTGATTATAATTTATTGCCCTTGATAATTTTTAAACCTCCAGTGTTTTGAAAATGGCGCCCAACGTGGGGCAGGTTAAAGGTCTTTTGCTTCATGGTGTTCTTCCTCGTCGGGTTAAATCTTTCGATCGCGGTCACACATTTTTTTGCTTCGTGAATATTTTACTTTTCTATTATTTTGCTGTGTTGGTCATATTTTTTGTGAATATTTGCGAATTTGCATAGGTTATATTTCCTTCGATAACGCTTTGCTTAATTTCTGAATTTGCTAATGGGTTTATTCCATTATATATTGCACATTTCTACTTTTTTAAGTTTTAGCTGAATTTACCTGCAATATGGAGAAGTTGAAGGCTCTTAAGATTTCACGTGGTCATTGTCGAACACAGGTGACCAAAAAGTGTGACAGTGTAAGGCTTAAATATGGTACTCTCACTGAGCAAGAAAGGATTAGTTTTGTATTATCCCTTCAAAATTTAAAAACAAAGTTAGATAGTTTGGACTCTCGGATAGTGGATATGCTTTTCAGTGAAAAAAAGGATGAATCTGATATCAAAGATGAACTAGATTGTTGTGCTATTTATACGGATAATATTTTATCATCATTAGCTATGCTCGAGAAAGTCACTGCAGAAATTCCCTTGCCTAGTAACCCTTCTCCTAATATTAAATACCCATGTTTGCCTCTTCCTGTATATAATCATTCTGAGGGGGAAAGCATAGAAAATTTTTTAAGGATTTTGAGAAGGCTATGGAGACAATGAAAGTAGACTCTTATCTTAAATTTATTTATCTCCAAAATCAAATGGGTAAACAGCCATTAGCTCTTGTGAAGTCTTTATCTTCTACTGAACAGAATTATGAGGAAGCCAAAGCCTTGTTACAAAAAGCTTTTGGTTCTGAATTAGGTCAGAAATTTGAAACTAAGCTTGCCCTTTCAGGATTAAAATTAACGTATGACTCTGACCCATATGCCTTTATTGGTAAGATGAGAAGCATTAAAAACTCATTTGCTGCACTTGCAATAACCATTGATGATGTCTTGCAATATTTCTTTTGGGATGCTATGAATGATGGTCTTAAATTACAATTAACTCAAATTACAAATAAAAACAAACCTTTGCTTAAGGATATTGAGGATAATATTTTTGAGGCCACAGAGCGTTACCTTGGGGTTCAGAAAAGATATCAGGAGAAGAAAGTTAATCGTAAAGTTCAGTCAGATGCTAGATCAACATTAAGTTTCGCTAGTAACGTACAGGTTGACTCTTCCAGTGCAGTGAAATTAAAGGGTTGTATTTTGTGTAGGGACGAAAAGGGTTCCGAAAATGCTAATCATCCAGTTAACAAGTGTAAGGTTTATGCCTCTCCAAAGGCAAAGGTCGAAAGGCTGCTAAAGTTGAATGCTTGCACTAAATGTGCTAATCCTCATAAAACAAGTACATGTAGATTCAGGTTCTTGAGAAAGTGTAACAAATGCAACGACTGGCATTTCAGTTTTTTGTGTGATTGTAATGGTAAAGTTGCTACTGATAACGTTAATAAAGAAAAGGGCTCATCCCTTGGAGCAACAAATGGTATGATAAGCATAGATTGCAATAAGGTCCTTTCACTTACTGGGGCTTCCGTTTTACCCACTTTCTCGGTTGTTTTGTCTAATAATGAGCAAATGCATTGTCTTAAAGACAGTGGTTCTCAGCTTAATTTTATTGATGCTGAATTTGCAAAGCAAAATAATTTGGAAGTATTGGAGTCAAATTTCAGTGTCACTGTAAGAGGTATTAATTCTCAAAGAAAATTGTTGACTAATGTTGTTCGTGTTAATTTAAATAATAATGTGAACAGTTTTTGTGTGGAAGCAATCTGCCTTCCAGAAATCAATACAAAGCTAATTCTTCCAGGTTTGAGTCGAATTGTTGAAAGATTTATGGAAAAGGGATATAAATTTGCAGATAAATTTTTGGAAAAAGGGGAGGATATGATCTCTGATATTAAGTTCATACTTGGAACTCATTCTATTCATTGTTTACCAGAATAACGAAATTGTTTGGCTCTGGTGTTCCCTCTGCATATTTGGAAACTTCCCTTGGTATTATGCTTTCTGGAAATGTTAATGAATACCTGAGAAATTTACAAGGTATTCCTCACAGCAGTAATTCTACAAGGAATCCAAGCGTATTACTTAATCATTCTGAGGCTGATTCAGTGACTATTATTGAGCCGCAGAAAGATCATTCCCCTAATACTGAATGTATTTCTGCAGAAGTAAATTATGCTGTACTTGATGATAAAGGTGATCTTGTTCAATCTGAACTAAAAAAGGCTACAGATGCTGTTCTCTCTGAACAGTGTTCTCAGATATTGAATTATGATAAAACTTTGTATGATGAATCTTGTCGAAAATGATTTGCATTTGATAAATTATGTTTTGAATTCTGTTACACGCAGTGATGATGGGAGACTAGTGCTTCCTATCTTATGGAACAAGAAAGTGTCTCATCTTCTTGGTAAAAATCAAACTCTTTCAAAGTTGGTTCTAAAGTCTAATTTTAAGAGATATCACAAAGATGGTAAGTCTCTTGGAATGATAGACGATGTTTTCAGAGAACAAGAGCGTCTAGGTATAATAGAGAGGGTAGATAATTTATCTCAATTCCTGGAGGAGCACCCTAGTTTTTCCTTTTTGCCACAGATGGTAAGTCTCTTGGAATGATAGACGATGTTTTCAGAGAACAAGAGCGTCTAGGTATAATAGAGAGGGTAGATAATTTATCTCAATTCCTGGAGGAGCACCCTAGTTTTTCCTTTTTGCCACACATGCCCGTATTCAGGTTCGAAAAGGAGAGTAGCAAATGTAGAAATGTTTTTCTGTCTAATATTTGTGAAAATGATCCCTCAAAGCCTTTAACAGTCGGCCACAATCAGGCAATGTTAGCGGGCCCTTGCCTTAATAAGAAAGTATCTACTTCTATACTGCAATTGAGATTTGATAGCAATGTCCTGTGCTTTGACTTGAAAAAAGCCTTCTTGCAAATTGTGCTGCCTCAATCTGATCAGCAAAAGCTTTTGTTTTATTGGTACCGAAATGTTGCCAAGAATGATTTTTCATTGATAGTGTACAAACATGTTCGGCTTCCTTTTGGTCTTAGACCTAGTCCTGCTTTACTGCTTTTAGCTTTATATTATATTCTCATGATTGATATAAAGAATGATTCGCTACAAATTAGGAATTTGAAGAGAAATATTTATGATTTATGTTATATGGATAATTGCGCGATTTCATTCAATGACCCTGTCAAATTGAAATGGGCCTTCGATAATTTGAAGCAGATTTTTGAGCCTTATGGATTTGAAGTACAACAGTTTATGACAAATTGTAAATCTTTGCAGAGTTCCATTGATGGAGAAACTGTTGAGAAGTCGACCCCTGTGACCAAGCTTTTTGGATTGCTTTGGAATACAGAGACTGATTCTTTGTCCACCCAGAAATTAGTTTTGGATAAGAATGCTTCATCTAAAAGGCAGATTTTGAGTTCAATTGCATCAAATTTTGATATCTTTAATTTTTGTGGACCTTTACTAAATAGAGCTAGAATATTCATGCATTCTTTGCAGTGCAATAAAGAAATTAGTTGGGACAATAGGCTATCCGAGGATCTGTTAAGAGAATGGAATAATATTGCTAAGCAGCTAAATTCTTCTCCAACGATTTCAGTTAATAGATTTGTTGGTAGGAGAGATATGTATAATTTGATTGCATATACAGACAGTTCTAGAAGCATTTACGGCTGTGTTGTGTTCTTATATAATTTGAGAACTAAAAAAACAAACTTTGTCATGGCTAAGAACAGATTTGTTAACAAACAATTAGAATCTAAATCCATACCTTCTCTTGAATTTCAGGCAGTTTCTTTAGGGACTGAAGTATTACATGATATTAGAAGAGAATTAAGTAGTTCTAATTGTGTTGAGCCTATTAACATAGTAGGGATGGATCTATACACAGATAGTCTAGTTTGCTTACATTGGTTATCAGCATATGTTACAAAGTTTGATAAATTGCGTAATTTGAGCATCTTTGTGAAAAATAGATTAGATAGTATCTGCAGAATGTGTGAAGAATTTCCTATTAAGTTTAAATTCTGTGCAGGCTCTAAAAACCCAGCTGATGCAATCACCCGACCTCTCTCCTATAAGCAATTAATGAACTCTAATTTTTTCAGTGGTACTGTTGCTGATGCAGATATTGATGTTTTCGCAAGTGATATGATGGAAGTCACCATTCCTAATACATTGCTCAGAGAAGAAGGTATAAGCTCTTCTCTTGAAAGTAGTAACGTTCATGTTGCTACAGAGTCTGTGGTTGGAGAGGATATAAACCATTTGGTTTCTATGGATTCATTTTCAGGCTTCAAGAGTATAGTTTCAGTCCATAGGTATGTGATAAGGTTTATTAATAACCTGAAAATTGCAGTAAAGATGAGGGACCCAAGTAAATATTCACATTTTAATTGTCTTACTGATGAAGAAACTTTGTCAGAAGCTTATAACTTTGTAATCTACAGAGACCAGCAGATTCACTTTCCAGAAAGTTTTAAATATTTTGCACGGTCTTCTAATGCAGTTAGAGAGATCCCTAATATAATCAGCCAACTTAATATTTATCCAGATCACAATGGTATATTGCGTGTTAGAAGTAAGACTGCACGCTGGAAGGACAGAGATAAATTTATGTTCTCGCCTATCCTTTTATCAAAGGATAGCGTCCTGACCAAGAAGTTAATCCTGGAAATGCATAAAATGACAAACCATGCTGGCATCTATTCATTGTTGACCGAATTTCGGAAAAATTTTGGGTTTCACATTTCTTTTCAACTGTAAAGAAGATTTTGAAAGAATGTATAAACTGCAGACGATTTCACAGACATGCAGTCAAATTGAATCAAAGTCCATACAGAGATTTTAGGTTGGAACCTCCCAATATTCCCTTTAGGTCTATTTTCCTGGACTATCTTGGCCCGTATTATATTAAGTACCAAGGGGTTAAAACAAAAATTTGGTTGCTTTGTATAACGTGTTTGTGGTCTCGAGCTATAAATTTAAAATTATGCTTTGACATGACTGTACCCACATTCTTGAGAGCACTTCAGTTACATATATGGGAGTATGGTACTCCACAATTGTGCTTTTCAGATATGGGATCTCAAATTGTTGCAGGTACTAATTCAATTTCTGATTTTTTAAGGGACCCAGATACTGTGCAATATTTACAGGAACATGGAATGGGGGCTGTAGAATTTGAGCAATACTACAAAGGTTGTAACCAACTTGGATCACTTGTGGAAAGTTGTGTTAAATTAGTTAAAAGACTTATATATGGTTCAGTTCGAAATACTGTATTGAATTCTCTTGATTTTGAGTTTCTTATAGCAGAGGCTGTACATTTAGTTAATCGCAGGCCAATTGCTTTTCATGAGTCTTTAAGAGATAATAATCCAAATGAAGTCATTCCTGCTGCAATAACACCTGAAATTTTGCTAAAGGGCTATGAGTTGGTGTCTTTGAGCATCATTCCTAATTTGCAACCTCTTCCAGATTCCGAACCTTCATGGACTCCTTCCAAGGATCCAATAGAGCATATTAAGGACAGTTATAGTAAATTGCGCAAGTCTCGTTCATGTTTAAGACATTTATAACTCTGAATTCCTTGCAAAACTTGTGCATCAAGCCACTAATGTGGGTTCTAGATACAAGCCAGTATCGCACAAGAATTTGCAAGTTGGTGATATAGTTTTACTAAAAGATATTCATTTGAAACCTGCAAATTATCAAATGGGAATCGTTAAAAGCGTTCAGATGAACTCAATTGGTGAAACCACTGGTGCAACAGTAATGAAGGGAAACAAAGAAAGAGTAAATAGACACTCTTCATCATTAATTCCTCTACTGAGTATTAATGAATATTCTCATTCTAAAGTAGTGCATAGGCAAGAGGATGAGCATTCCAATGAGGATCTTGCATTAAAGAGGCCTAAAAGATTGGCTGCTTTGAAAGGCGTACGAAAAACGAAAAATCTTTATCTTCATGGAGATGTTTAATATTCATTACTTGTACCTTGTAAATAATTCTTGTATATATTTAATTGTATGGGACATATTTAATTGTATGGGACATGAGGTTTTTTCTACGACTGATAAATAAAAATTCAATTTCTTCTGACACTAAAACAGTTGAAATTGAATGTCTTTGCTGGGAGTGTTGAAAAAAAAGTGAAACTTTTTTTTTTACTTTGTTCTTTTTAACTTTTAACTTTTGAGTGTAGTATCCACCCTTTATGGTCCTTGATTTTCTACTTTGCTTGTTTCAAAATTCTAAGTTTCTTTTTTGTTTTTGGGAAAAGTTTAAATTTTTTATAATGGTTAGTTTGTGTTCTTGCTTTGGAGACACGTTCAGTTTCAGTATGTTATGTTTTAAGTTTGTGAAAGCATCAATAGTTTGCAACTATAAAATTTCTCC
>NC_090769.1:42697661-42720161 GCF_036898095.1 Palaemon carinicauda | reverse complement strand
TACACATGAGTAAGATTGACTAACAGTATATTATTGTCTGTGTATTATTGTGGAAACTTTTACGCTTCTCGCCTATTTATTTTTGGTCTCTGACATATTTTGCATCCTTCAGCATAATTTTAACACAAAAATTTTAAATATGTAAGCGAGCAGCCAAATAAATTACAGGAACATAAATGCAGCAAAAGTTTATTTACGAATACAATATGATCATATTTTCCTCAGAGAATCACAGAAAATGGTAGGATTATTATATAGGGGAAATTGAAATAAATGTCTTTCTCCGGAATTTTTCAAGAGAAGTATATATATAAGTAATAAAGTGAGAAAAGGGGTGCATACGGGATCGGATGCGTAAATGCGTATAAAGGACGTTTTAGCCAGAAAAGATTTTTTTTTATTGAGAGACCTATTTGGTGCATATAATGTAGACGTTACTATAGCCAAAAAGGCAATAATCAGAATTTCCAAAATTCTTAGGCAGAGGTCGTGAGTCGTGCTTCTTAATCGGTGAAAATATTTCTAATTACAGCTAAGTAAAACTCTTAAAAAAATCAAAATTAGCTACTGTTTAGTTACTGCAGATCGAAATCAATCTCTTGATTTATTGTCTTGGACTCATGATTTCCCATCTACAAATGTATCTTTAAAAGTGATATAAATGCATCTGTGCAGTAAAAGTTTTTTAGCAAAAATAAGACATTTGAATATAAATTATACTAAAACCATTTATCAGAATACATCATATGTCATAATAACATAATAATAATAGGTTAAAATCAAAGACATAATAATCATCAGAAGAAGAATAAGAAGAAAAGAAGAATGTCATCTCAGAGGTTATTATTAAATTCTTGAAAGCATTCTTCAAAATTTAGCCATGGAATAACCCATAAGTGATTTCGAGGATTTCATTTAAGTCTTTTTGACGAATCAGATCCCTTAGCAGGGACTAACTGAATTAGCAAGCTTATTAGCAACGTGCATCGGGAGGCTGTCCAGAGATAATAGGAATTATGAAGCAATTTCCAAGATGATAATGATCCGTAATCATCTTCCAAGAAATTCATTCATTGAAGAGTCGAATGTGTGTAACATTTCTGTATGTTTACCCAAGATCGAATAAAATACCTTTTACAAAAGTGAGATGACTACAAGATAATGAAACAAAACTAAAATTAATTTCCCTGTTCCTTCAACACATGTAGTACATACATGAGAGCTCAAGGATAATTAATATTCTAAATTTAATTGTTAATGAAGATGAAGGACTGTCTATTTCTGATTCTTCCAGTCCCGTCCACAAGTTTATTACATGTAACATAGAGATCAATACATTCCACAATACCTTACAGGAAGTCAAGATATTAATGCTCAACAGATTGCGAAACTATTTGTCAAAAGTAATTCCTACAAAATGAATAGATCATAACTAATGTAACGAAGTGACAAGCTATAAGTAAGAACAAGCCTACTGATTAACAGTAGAAAACAAGCATTATTCAATGTAATAGATACAAAATACTATCAGAGAGTCAATTTTGTTCTCAGAATTAAAGGAACAAGTCTCAAATTGATTGCAGGAATCGCTAAAAAGCCTAGAGCTTCATATGGGAAGGCCTTCCCAGCTTCGATAAAATACTGTTTTAAAGACTGAACAATTCTAGCAGTTCTGAAGTCTTAAAGAAATTGACCATGGATTATTCAACAATTGTTTTTTAAGTAGCACTTGATTACCTTTTTTTTTTTAATCCATCTAAAAAGACTGGCCAAGACTAAATGGAACGGAGGATCCAGATGGAGAACACATTTTTCTGTGCAGTAAAATTTATTCAATAGCTGGGGTAAGCTAATAATCTCATGACGGACACTAAGATTTCTGGAAACGATCATGGAATTTACAAGCAAGAAAAAATGCAGAAAGAAACAGGAAAAGAGTATCATGTTTTGTGTCTTCAGCACATTTGCCTATGCTTTTATTACAAATTTAATTAATTGAAATATAAACAAACATACCAAAAGTTTATGAAATTTAGAAGGCCTACTTCCATGATTATACATTTTGAGATCCAGTCCAGACTAATGGGGCAAAAATACAGATACTCCCTTTATACATCTCTCTCTCTCTCTCTCTCTCTCTCTCTCTCTCTCTCTCTCTCTCTCTCTCTCTCTCTCTCTCTCTCTCTCTCTCTCTCTCCTTCCCTTTTTTGTTAATATTTCCTTTTTTCAACTTGAAAATCTATGATCACCTTAGAAATGATAAGTCAGTTCTTTAACTTTTTATTCAAATCATTATTTTCTTTTCCATGTTTTTGAACGGAAATTTTGTATCTTCTTAGTATTGGTGATATTTTCTATTTTTGTCTCTAATACATACATGGTGATGTACAAGGAGAATGCTTTTATCAGAAAAGAAAAAGAAAGAAAGAAAAAGAACTTTAAACTGGAGGATGATAGTGTAAAATATCTTCCATATTTTATATTAGGTTTTAAATTGATATGAAATATTTCATTGCTTAGTCAAATAAAAATCTAAAGCAAGAAAGAAATTTATTTGTTGTTGGATCACATAATATTTATGTACAGATAGATATTCTGAAACTCTTAGGACCCTAGGTCAACTTTCAACAGAAGTATTCAGACACATATACTATCTTATTGTTCAACAATAAGCCCTTAACCTGGCTAGCGGTGCCTCCGGAGAAAATATTACAAAACTATATCTATCGCTTTTTACTATTCCCCATAAACGGTTTCCTCCCTTTAAAACAGAGGCCTTGCCAGCAACACGTCGCGAACTTTACACTGCAATATTTACTTTATCTTGAGCACACTCTTTTTCTGGATGCTGAATCATCCCCCTTTCTGATAACTTTTTTCTCCACATCTTTACGACCAATTCACGATTCATCTTTCCCCCTTCGTTTTAACACTTCCAAAATGCACACTTCTTCCAAAACTTTTTATTCTACATATTGTAGACATGCCCAAACTTTCTAAAATTAATCTGAACTATCCTATCACCTAATGTATCATTATAATTCTCACCATAATGTTCATTTTTTGCCAAATGTATAAAGGAATTCAAATGGAATTCTTATGACAAACTAAATACATATTCATACAAAAATACATAAGCATATAGACACACACAGGCACGCGCCCACACACACATTCATACACATACATACATACATATATATATATATATATATATATATATATATATATATATATATATATATATATGTATATATATATATATATATATATACATATATATATATACGTATGTATATATATATATATATATATATATATATATATATATATATATATATATATATATATATAAATATATGAGTCTACATAAATACACATATATCTACATATATATGTACAGTATATATAGAAATATGTATATTTAAAGGTTTAAAGATTTAAAGCCCACTCATGAATGGCAGAGTCAAGAGCCAGTGACATTGCCCTATCGAGCAGGACAATGCCCTTTGGTCATTTTACAAAATGCCCGGGCATTATGCAAAAAGACCAAATTCGTGGTCACTTTGCAAAATAACCTAAATATCTCGACATTTTGCAAAAGGGCCAAGATTGTGGTCCATTGACAAAATCATCTGTATAGTTGTTGGTAAGGTTACAAAATGTCCAATCAGCAAGTACGTTAGGTTAGGTTAGGTTAGGTTAGGTTAGCTACTTGCTGATTGGACATTTTGTAACTGTACCAACGATGATACTGATAATTATGTAAATGGACCAAAATCTTGCCCCTATTGCAAAATTTAGAGATATTTAGGTCATTTTCCAAAGTGACCACGAATTTTGTCTTATTGTAAAATTACCATTTTTCTAATATGACTGTAACATATCCATATGATCAGCGCCCAAGGCCCCTCTCCACCTAAGCTAGGACCAAGGAGGGCCCAGCAATGGCTGCTGATGACTCAGCAGATAGACCCCGAAACCCTATTTAGCAATTCTCTCAGGTATTTTGGACGACAGGTTCTGATAACTTGGTGGGTTATTGTACATACTTTAAATTCAATTCTCGTGTTAATCGGCAGCCAATGAAGTAAGAGTAGAAGAGACTCTTTAGCTATGGTAAGCAGCTCTTCTAGGAGAAGGACACTCCAAAATCAAACCATTGTTCTATAATCTTATGTAGTGCCATAGCCTCTGTACCATGGCCTTCCACTGTCTTGGGTTAGAGTTCTCTTGCTTGAGGGTACACTCGGGCACACTAATCTATCTTATATCTTATTTCTTGTTTTGTTAAAGTTTTTATAGTTTATAAAGTGGTTTATTTCAATATTGTTGCTCTTCTTAAAATATTTAATTTTTCCTTGTTCCCTTTCCTCACTGAGTTATTTTCCTTGTTGGAGCCCCTGGGATTATAGCACCCTGCTTTTGCAACTAGTGTTGTAGCTTAGCAAGTAATAATAATAATAATAATAATAATAATAATAATAATAATAATAATAATAATGATAATGATAATAATAATAATTAGTATATGGGTAATCCTTTCTCTAGATGGGACACCTTTTATCAGTCTTGCTCTGTTTATTATGTTATGTAATTTCTTAAGCTGTACTTTTGGTAAGTTGTAATAGACAGAGTTGCAGTAGTCAATCCTGGTAATAACACAGTTTGTCACAAGTTTCTTTACAGAATTTTCACCCAGGTACTTTTTTATAAAAACAATGTATCTGAGATGATAAACAGCAGTTTTTACTACAGTGTTTATTTGTGCATTGAGAGACAAGTTACAGTCAAGAAATACGCCCAGGTCACGAACTATTATAGATATCGGGACAGAGTCGTTATTTATGTTTATTTGAATACCACCTAAGTTTCTTCCGCTGGTTTCTTTCCCACCACGATAAACTCAGGTTTGTTCTCATTTAATTTTAGTTGTTTGATTGCCATCCATTCTCTAGCACTATCAAGGATTTTGTATAGAGTTTCAGTATTGTCGTCTATATCATTTATGGAGAAGTAAAATTGTATATCATCCGCAAATAGTTTGAACTTCACACCATGTCTTTATAGTATTTTCGATAGACTAAGGGTAAAAATGCAGATTATGATTGGGACAAGTACACTCCCCTGAGGTACCTCTCTATTTAAAGGTTCATATGATGAATAAGAGTTTCCAATTTCCACACAGTAATTTCTGCCAATCAAGTAGTCTTTCAGGTATTCGAAAGAATGATCTTCAACACGGATGGTCCGTAGATCATTTAGTAGCAGTTCATGCACAACTGCATCAAAAGCAGCAATAACATCGAGTAATATTGAAATACCACATTTATTTTCATATATCATTTCCAGCATATCACTTACAACAGAACAGATGGCTGTCTCCGTTGAGTATAACTTCCTGTAAGCAGACTGATTGTCAGGCAAAGCTTCGATTTCTGTTAAGGAACTAACTAGTTGTTCAAGAATCACGCATATTATGTTTGCCGTCTATGTCTCCAAAACGGTTAGGCCAATTCCTTTTTTTGTAAAACAGATTTCAGGAATAAGTATAGAGATGGTTTTATTAGCGACTCTGAAGGCATAATGCAAACTCTTGTAGCTGTTCCCTGTTGTCAGATAACACAGGGTAATATCCGACTTCAGTCCAAACGACAGAGCCTTCCTGCGTGATCCTTTGTTGGATCCTGTAAAGAAGTTCTTTGAATAAATTGGGACTCATCCCGGCATAGTTTGTAAAAGATCGAACATCGAGATTTAGCTCTACCGCCAGATGATGATATTGCCCAAACATAGGTCACCTCATCAGCCAAGGTTTCACCTGAAAATATATGAATTGAAAACATAAGAATATATACAGTACATTGGCCTCATGTGCAGTAAGGTTTCACCTGGAAACACATAAGTTAAACACATTAATATGTTTAGAAAGTGAATAATGGAAAGTCATGAATAATAAATGTTCTCATTTTTCTCCATCGTCAGAGCGTAAGTGTGCTGAAAATGTAACAGAATCCCTATTCGTAGATCCATGTCCATCACACACTAGATCTGTTTTGATGTTCTTAGCTTGGTGCAAATTTCAAAGAGCAAAGGATAAGTTATTCTATTCAGCCAGCCCTTTCATATGATTTTGGAGCCATACAAAGCTATATTGAGCTGTACACAGCAGCCATCTGTCATCAGCGGTGCAATATTGCAATTTATTCGCCGACAGTCCGCTGTCTACAGTATATGCAGAAGTACGTCGTCAAACGTAACATGCAAGAACTCCACACTGACTACACGCGGTGTACAACATCCCTCCGGGGGTAACTCCGCAGTCGTGCGATAGAAGCAAGCAGCTGCAAATAATGGCCATATAAGCCTGTACAAGAGCCCAGTATGTTATCAGTGCGTCATAGGTAAGCCAACTCTCCACCACCCTACGTACTAATCCGCAGTGAAACCACCATGCCTCCACCAGATTGTTTGAACTCGCCCCACGTACAGCTGCGTATTGGGGTCTGCAGTCATACTGCCAGTGAAAGATCGCTCCGCCATCCGGTGTGAAACCTCCATATGCATGAAGAGCAATTGGATATTTAGGCCTACGCTTACATTTCCTCAAAATATCACCATGAATGGAAAATAAGCTACAAGGACTGGTGCTGAGATCTGCGAAGCCATTCAGCTGTCTTAATCAGGGCAAGATTTAAACTAATATTCTATTCCAGATTTATCCTACTAAGTATCTCATTTTTTGCAAAGTATCTTTAGTGTCGAAATAAGCAGATGATACGAACAAGAACTTCTCTTTTTGTCTGTGATTTCTAATAATACCTTTTCAAATAAGATTAATAAAGGTGTTCATTATTTTCTACACTTGTCATTCCAATAGCAAAACTACATGGATACAAACACTATTTCGTAATCAAATATATTCAAAAATTAAAACCGAATGATGGCAGAAACGCTGTCCAAAAATTGCTCCCATTATATACGCTAACAGTGCATAACCCTTTATCTACCTATTTACAAGTACTGTTCCATAAAGGTTTAAAGGTCGGTCATGAATGGCAGAGGCAAGGGACAGTGACATTACCTTAGCAATCAAGACAATGCCCTAAAGACTGACCATTTGTTTATATGATCAGCGCCCAAGCCTCCTCTCCACCCAAGCTAGGACCGGGGAGGGCCAGGCAGTGGCTGCTGATGACTCAGCAGATAGACCTATAGGCTACTCCAAACCCCCCCCCCCCCCCAACCTTAGCTCACAAGGATGGCAAGGTTGCAGACATTAATGGCACCAGCGAGTCTGAGCGGGACTCGAACCCCCGACTGGCAAATACCAGGCAGAGACGTTACCAATCAGGCCACAGTGAAAGTGAATATTTTAAAGTGAATACTAATATTATTTAGCAAAAAAGGTTTTTGGTTTAATTTTTTTTTTCTTTTTTTTTAATTCCCGAATTCTTGTTTTTGGTTTTACTTTAATTATTTGCCTGCCAGTTTATTCCTATGTCTTAATATTCTTTTCATTTAGAAGAGTAACCTACAGCCACGTGGTGTTATTATTATGCAATTATTATTCCTGGTACTCTCACAAAAGCTTGGCTACCTAGAGTACGTTTTTTTTCATAGAATAGTACATAACTGAAGCGAAATCGTATCATTCATATCTACTTTGCCTATAAGATTTTGTTTTATCCCTTCACTTGTTAAACTTCTTGAGTGGTAAAATATTTACGTGTCATCATGAAATGGAAATTAATCGACCCATTTAATTTTGTTTTACTGTTTAGTCTCAATTGCTTGCTCGGCATCAAAATACGGTTATTATTGTAATAAAAGTTGAATATGTGACATATGTTAAATATTATGATTAATTTGAAAATTTTCATAGAGTAGATATGAAGATATTCTCTCTCTCTCTCTCTCTCTCTCTCTCTCTCTCTCTCTCTCTCTCTCTCTCTCTCTCTCTCTCTCTCTCTCTCTCTCTGTCTCTCTCTCTCTTTCCTTTTGCATCACTGAATTGGAAAATAATCTTCGTACCTTATCATAAAACATTCACGTGGCATTCCAATCTGCAACTTGCTTTACCGACCATGAAGTGTGTGCCAGTCCCTTTAATATCGCATCAAGGCCACCGTGAGTGAGATATTTCCCATGGGAAGACAAACGCAGTTTGGAAACTATTTTTACTTTCAGGGATCCAAAAAAGGACCTGCGTTTTTTAAATTTCTTGTTTGTTTATTCTATTTTTAGAAAATCTTCTTGGTCAAATTATCAAATACAAGATGGAGGGTTTTATCATTCAAGAATTGTTTTATACTATTATTTCTTAATTTTTTTTCTTTTACATCACCGCACAAATAGAAAAAAAAATTTATTCTACACAATTTTTATCAACGTTTATAAGGACATGTAATAAATTTAGCACAATAATGAATGAATCCAATGAAATATACAATTTGACAGAAAACCTTAAAATTTTGTACTTACAAGAAATTTCCTCGGTACTGATTGCATCCAAGAAAGGCTTTTTTTTTAAATAAAATTTCAATTAGCTTACCAAATATTTTCCGGTTATCTTTTTACATTAAAAAAAATTAACATCTATCCTCCATTTTAGAAGCACTTATTGTTTATCTTATGAAGTTGCAGTTCATTGCTCTTATCATGATAATAGTGATCAATTTGCCTTTGTGCATTTGATGCTTATCTAACAATTTCCAGTGTCATGCAGAAATCCTCTGATTCTTTTCTTCTAGTTTATACGATTAGTTTAGACTTAAAAAAGGCCATACATTACAGTAATTGGTTTTGATGGCCGCTCAAGTGACTACACAAATGTAAACTTTGGGGGTCCTCGCGGTAGTGTTCTACTTCTTATGTTTCATAGTATGCACGATGTATGATCTGGTTTTGCAAACCATATTGTTACTTATATAAAGAATGCTATCTTCTTTGCATCGAACCCACAACATGAGTATATTCAACTGGCTTCTACAGTAGTTCTTGTAACAGAGATCCAGCTGAAAATTGCGCTTAGTGCATAAAATGGCGAAAAAGATAAACCCCCAAAAAACTCAAATCATGATCTCAAGTAAGTGCGTCCCTTCATCAAGATATCATAATTGGTGACATTTCTTTAACTACATACAACTCATTCAAAATTCTAGGTGTCACTCTGGATTACAAATTCACTTTCGAGAAACATGTCCATCCTGTTTCTCTTCAGCTACACAAATATTTTGCATATTGAGAAAAAATTCAAACATATTTGAAAGCATATCTAGCCAGTGTAATCTTCTAAATCCTTTTTGGGGAACTGCTGATATATCAAATATCGTTCTATTGTTTTTACAGCAACTGACTAAATTATCGGGTGAAAATTCGAGATCTTATAAAACTCTTACCCTTACCCCTAGGGTTTACAAGAATTTTCATAATTCTAAGCATCCTTTGCATTCAGATCGTCTTAGTATATATTACTTTATTCTAGCAATCTTGTCATTTCAGAGGCGTGGCTCGATACCACATATTATTCTAGAAGTATTCTCCTTATTATCACCAATATGTTTTATTCCCTGTCATTTTTCTTACATAATTTATTCTTTACTTTTTAGTTTTTTCTTCATACAGGGCTGCATTTCCTTTTAAATCCCTAGAGTTTGAAGTATTCTTCTTCTTATTTTTAACTAGGGACGCACTTTGGCTTATAATAATAATAATAATAATAATAATAATAATAATAATAATAAGTTTTTGGCAAACTAGTAAATTTTATAATTAATGCCACCATGTCCCTTTTTCTATTATCAGTAGTTCCTCAGAATTTTTTCTTGTTTCGAATTTTGTCTTTGTATATTACAAATTCTTGTCCGTTTATCCTAGTCATTTTAGAAGACCAATTTAAATCTTGTTTAGTCTTGTGGGATAATATTATTGTACATCTATCTAGTATGTACACTATGAGAGGCTTAACCTGATTTTTATAGTGAACTAACAATTTAGCTAGAGACTTTCAAATGAATACTCTCCTGAGTCCGGTTGTGCTTGAACTATTTATTCAGAGTTTTTCTAAATCACTGTAATACATATACATATACATATACATATATATATCACACACACACTCTGATGTATGGTGATTCCCAGGAGATCAGTTAAAAAGTCCCATAATTATGAGGTGGAAGTACTACCCTCTTAGAGGTAATATGTTCAGGAATATCAAATCAAGTTATCCATCCTACAAGTAAGGCGGATGTACAAGAGATGGAAGTTACAGTTTCCATGGGAATAGCTTCAGGCCAATGAGTGAAGCGGTCGATACCGGTAAACAGGGAATAACGTCCTTGTGATGTGAGTAGGGGACTTACAACATCGACTTGAATGTGGGCAAAGCACTGCTGAGGTTAAGGAAAGTTGCCCACTTCTGATTATATATGTAGATGTACTTTTGAGGTTTGGCATGAAGTACAGGCCCAATCTTTAGCATCCTTAGTAATGCCATGCTAAATGAACTTTGTCTTCAGTAACTGTGTGGTAGAACAGAGTGATGAATGTGAAAGGCCATGAATGGAATCAAACACCTGTTGGCACATGGGAGAGGATATCCATTGTCTAGGTCTACCAAAACCGATGTCACAGTGGATTTGGAGTCGTTGAGAGGGACGTTCTCCCAACGGAGGAATGTGCAGGATGTCCAACATGCTTGGTACTCTAGATCTTTTCGTTGGGCTTCTGCTAAGGCATTGTAATTCAATCCCAGGTGAATGGCAGCTAGTGTGTTTCTTGACAAGGCATCAGAACAGGATTCCTTTTCCCAGGGACGTGTTGAAGGGTACAATTGAATTCAGCCATGGCGGAGAAATTTCAGCGTTGAAAGGGGGAACAAGCATCGGACTGAAGAGGGAAAGCGTGCACCAGAGGCATGTGCTTTGTACAAATGACGAAGGGTGTAACATCCAAGAAGTGGCGAATGTTAAGGAAAACCAAGTCCACCGCCAGTAATTCGTGGTCGAAGGTAGAGTAGCCGGATCCTGCCTTGGGCAGTTTTTTACTAAAGAAGGCCAAAATGTGGGGCGAACTGTTGACCACCTGCTCGAGTTCTGCCCCAATAGCGATGTCACAGACATTGGAGGAGAGAAGAAGAGGTGCCTGTGGCACAGGAAAAGTGAGAGTATCAGCAGAAGATAGGGCATTCTTTCCGTTGCAGAAAGCCACTTTTTGAAGGGGACCCATTTCAGGTCTTTTAGTTTACCCTTGAGGGAGGCGTAGAGGGTGGAAAGAGCTGTGACAATGGTTGGCAGGAAATGGTAATAATAGTACATCATTCCTAAGAATTCTTGCAGTGTCTTGATGGTCCAAGGCGTAGAGAAGTTCTGAACGTCAGCCACATTCTCAGGGAGGGGGTGGACTCCTTCAGGTGTGATGTGGTACCCTAAGAACGATGCTTCTTAGGTGGCAAAGGTACATTTGTCGTACCGGACTAGAAGGCCGTTCTGTTGCAGGTGGTCGAGCATGATACATTGATGTCAGAGGTGTTCCTCTTTGGAAGAAAAGAACACTAGTATGCCATCCATGAGAAGTTGAAAAGTGGCCCTAGCATTACATAGGCCGAAACAGGAGTAATTGTAGGTGTATGTACCGAAAGAGGTGGTGATGGCAGTTTTGGGGATGTCTTCTGGGTTCAGCTGCACATGATAGTGCAATTTTAGGCCTCTGTGATCCCCACACAGACGCAGAGAGTCATCTTGTCTAAATGCGGAATCATCAAAAAGTAAGACACAGCAGTGAGAGGGAAGGCAATAGGGAGGTGGACACTCCGTCTGTCACCAAATGTGTGCGGCGCCAGTTAGGTAATAAGTGAGAATCGAGGTGAATGCAGCTAACTTTATTTCGATGGAGCATAAATTTATATACAACCAGTTCCAAGCAAAAACGGCATGAAAATTCAAGCATAAGGACTCAAGAACATACAGGCTTAAACAGGTTATTAGTGCGAGGGAAGAGAGATAATGACGATATACAAAAAAACAAATACCGTTATAGTGTACGAGCGTATGGAGCCCAGTAGAAAGTTTGGTGAACTAATCTCTTTTGGGGAGTGCGAAGAGCATGCCCACGATCTCATCCACATATGGCACTCGAATAAGCTCTCTTATAGTTTCATTTCTAATCCTGTATTGCCATTTCACTACCAATATTCTTCCGAATGATTTATTCTCAAATCTACAAAATCGGTTGGATATTGTTTCCTTGTCATACCACGACTCAGGTTCATACAGTAACACCGATCTCACTAGATTGATATATTGCCTGATTATTATATGTAATTTCAGGGGATTTGATTTCAAAATTTTAATCCAACTACTATCTAATTTGCTTTTTTCAATCTTTCATTAAACTCAAATTCTAAAAATCCTGTAATATATCGTATATATATATATATATATATATATATATATATATATATATATATATATATATATATATATACATTGTTACGACCTGTGTAGGCCGTAGTTCTGGTTCTTTAAACTTTGATTTTTTTAAAGGAGTCGTAGGCAGTACATTATTCATGTAACTCGGTGAACTGAGGGAAGACAGAACAAAAACACTGGAAAAATCTAACAACATTTATTACAGTACACTTAAATAAATTCAACCTTGCATCAGGAGTAACAAAAAGCTCCTAAGACAAACACCAATGGGTTAAAAAATGACCTGGAGGACTAATATACAGAGTCCTCTAAATACACAAGGTTGACCTATATCTAATAATCTTAACCCTAACATAGAAAAACTAAACAGATCAAAAGTATGGCTCATATATTAAGCCGGGCCCACAAATATCAACAAACCACTAACCTATTACTAAACAGATAGGAATAAGGAAGACAGGAGAAATGAAAAGGCAGAAAACCTTAAAATTACCTACCTACACACAAACGTTTAAAGCTAAACCAAATACCAAATAATAAAACATGACGAGACAGCATACAAATACACATACCACATTAAACTAAATGCATAAATACTTAAATATATTCACTTAAAAGAATTAAGCTGGGGTTCATAATTTATAGATACATGTATATATTAACTATCCGTGAAATAACTCAACGGTACTTATCCATACATGGATTGGACGACAAGAGAAGGGACGAACGTTCATCAGCATCAGAGGGAGTACATTAACACCAGGAAAACGGGCTGGGCATATCCATAACGATAATGAAAAGATCGTAACTTTACCTGGGTAATGACTCCCTACGTTCCTCCTAACGGACCCTTGGTCCACAGACGAGCAGCGTAACAGATGTGATGTCGCTCTTTGATCACGGCAATAGTACCTCCAACAGAGCCGGGACGGAACGACGGCACCGTCTTCCCGCAGGATCCTCAGGCGGGGAAAATAACGCCAAGCGAAGGTCGCAAGTGACACATACACTTGCAGGACGTAACAAGCGAGGAGGCTATCGCAGGTGACAAAACCCCTGCATACGTGGGCCGTGATCCAAAGAAGCGTACAATTTACCGCGGGTGGCTAAAAGACACCAGCAAAATAATCCTCCAAAGGCACAATTCCTTATGAGGGAATAAAAGAGGCGTCTACCAATGGCTGCTGAATTAGGATACACGTCTGTGATCAAGGTACGGTCCGAACTCTTCATTCCAGGCAGCAGTAGTCTCGTCCACGGCTCTCACTAAACACCAAACACTCGAAAAAAAAAATAAACAAAAGAGTTAATGGCCATTCACTAATTAACGAAGGAGGAGGAGCGAAGGTTATCACCGAACTCTTATGAAAAGGGCAGTTAACATTTACTCCTGCTGAAGACCGAATTTATTTATAAATAATGAAATAACCTAATTTAACATAACATATATATATATATATATATATATATATATATATATATATATATATATATATATATATATATATATATATATATATATATATATATATATATATATACAGGATCTTTAGAATTTGAGTTTAATGAAAGATTGAAAAAAGCAAATTAGACAGTAGTTGGATTAAAATTTTGAAATATATATATATATATATATATATATATATATATATATATATATACATATATATATATATATATATATATATATATACAGTATATATATATGTATATATATATATATATATATATATATATATATATATATATATATATATTTCTAGTCCCGCCTGGCAACCAGGCCAGGCGTATAACTATTCGGTGTCTACTAAGTAGATTTTCATGTCTGGTTACTTTTATTCCTTTGGAAGAACCAAAAAAAAAAAAAAAAAAAAAACGTAAGTCGGATTCCACTACTGGTCTCACGTAGCATAAAGATAATTATTTAATGGTACATTAGAATTAATTTCATTCATGAACATTGAACTTAAGCGTGCAACGAAAGCTCTTTTACTGATTTTCCAGAGATGCCTCGTTATTCCGTCTTTCTTTACTTATTTTTTTTTTTTGCTATATTAAGCCTTCACAGGATCATATGTTATTGTGAATGCATTTCCAGGAAAGGAGTTCCCGCCAGAAAAGAGGCTTTTCCTCCATGAATTTAGCTCTCCTACTCATACTGTACAGTATACAAGCTCATAATGATTTAGAAAATATATTGCCTAAGTATTCGTGGCATAGAGTGGTTTTTATTCCATCTTCCACGCAATTGTTCGTTTAGCTTATATTTGCTACAAAATAGGTTTAATGAATAGGCTTCTTTAGAAAACGCAGTCTTTAACTTCAACAGCTCTCTCTTACATGTTTGATATTAACATTCCGAATCCTCCCAAAAGTGGTAGAGCCTTAGAATCATCGTAAGTCTTCAGGTTCTAATCTTTAACATTATTTGATATGAAAGGGCAAATTTGATTATAAATCTTGAAAACACTAAGTGTGTATAAGTGATCTCTAACACGCAAGTTATTGTATGAAAAAATAACTTGTTTTACTCTTGGAATAGTAGCTCAAGATTTGAGATCTAGTGTTCGCATGAAGAATTATTTTATAGCAAGAATCAGAATTTAACAATGGGCTATATGGTTGTCTCGTGTGTGTGTGTGTGTGTTTTTTTTTTCTTTAAAGCCTGACGCTCATACAGATAGTTATTATTTCTTTAGATCTAAATGTGAAATATATGAATTGGCTATCAGCTGAGGTATAGGTGTTAAATTGTTGTCTCGTATACATAAATATTTTTTAAAGCCCTTACGCTTATATATAAATATAGTTATTATTCCCTAAGATCTAAATGTGAAATATATGAATTGACTATCAGCTGAGGTATGGGTGCAATTACAGTTTTCTATTCCTTTTATTTTTCGGTACATGAAGATTACTGCAATGATTATTACTCGAATCAACAATCTTTGAAATATAAAGTTATTCAGTAATGTTTAGGATGGCGGGAAATCAGTAACTAGCTTTCTTAAGAATAAATATAACTCCAACCTTCAGTTTATGTAAAATTATTTTATATGCATTATTTCATTTTTTAGCAAGTATCTATGTATCTAATTACACATAGAAAATATGCGTAAACTTCCAACATCCTCTTCGGTATTGAAAATATCTTATATATATATATATATATATATATATATATATATATATATATATATATATATATATATATATATATAAATATATATATATATATATATATAAAGATATATATATATATATATATATATATATATATATATATATATATATGTATATATATATATATATGTATATATATACATATATGTGTATATATATATACATATATATATAGATATATATATATATACAGAGAGAGAGAGAGAGAGAGAGAGAGAGAGAGAGAGAGAGAGAGAGAGAGAGAGAGAGACATAACTTAGAATTTATCAAAATCCTTTAATGAATTCTGTTACTGGCATTTTGAAAATAAAACCTGCATTATTTTTTGGACTATACAGGGTTTCTGCGAGTTTATGACTACATCTATAGCCTACGTATTCATCATCTACCAGGGCAACTATTTTGTTTTTAAATGTTAAACCATTATATATAACTGTTTGAAGGCCTATTTTTCAAACTATACCAGTACTACTTTTTAAAGGACCAGTTCCTCTAAATCAGTAGAAAATGTAGTCTATAATGCATATGTCTCCCCTACATCTACCAATATTTGAATCATGAACTAAATCGGTTTCATAAATAAATTTCTTTTACCTTTTTTCACTATCATATGAAGCTACCCTTTATCTATTGATTGCTTTTGCATATAAGAGAAGCTTGAACACGTTATTTTACTCGTGGACATACGAACTGCATTTTAATGGGAAATAATTAAGGTGAGAAAATTCAAAATTCAATGAAATCTTTAATTTCCGATCAGACGAGAAAATACAACACTAGTGAGTCCTGGTTTGAACATAAAACTAAGTATGAGGTTTTATTTTGGCTGTACACCCTCTTTTCTAAACCAGTTAACTATATGAGGGGTTTCAAAAAGTTATATATAACTAACTGTTGACTGCAGGACCTTCATATGGGGGAGGGCAGGGGGGTTGGGGGTGGGGGGTTGGGCCAAATGCCCTGGGCGGCACTTTTTTAGGGCCGGCAAAAATAGCCTGGACTTTCCGCCCCACAAGATTGAAATAATAATAATTAGCGGGTAAAGGATAAAAGCCTTGAAATTTGTTACTGCAAATTATGATTTTTGCAATTAAGCCATTAAAACCAACACAAATTAGAAAATTTCCCCGATTTTTTTTTCTTTTTGCAATAGATTTAATCATCCTGACAATGAAAATCAAGCACTTAAAATATTTGCTTCTAAATATATTCGATTTCTTTTACATTTTCTTTTACATTTCCTGCGCCCTAAAGAATTATTTGGCAAAAACGAAGAAGTTGATGCAGTGTGCAAAGGCATGAAGCAAAAATATGGCGAGGATCTGAAAGCATCAGAACTATGCCAAGAGATACAAGATGTAAAGTTCTTGGTAAGGAACAGAAACATAGAATCAGCCACAGAACTCCTTAGTTTTATTATGAAATATGGTGAAGGATTCGCTAACCTCCAAGTGGCACTTAGGTTATTATTAAAAGTAGGGGTGTCAGTTGCTTCATGTGAAAGATCCTTCAGCAAATTAAAGCTCATTAAGACATACCTGAGAAATACTATGGGCCTGGAGAGACTTTTAAATTTGGCACTCTTCAGCATTGAGTCTGAAACACTGATGGCAATGCATTTTGAAAATGTAATCCAAGAATTTATCATAAACAAAGCAAAAAATTAATATGCTAAATGTTACAAAAATTGTAGCCTAACCTGGTGTCTGTATAATATACATATATATATATATATATATATATATATATATATATATATATATATATATATATATATATATATATACATATATATATATATATATATATATATATATATATATAAATGATAAAGTTTTGCACATTTAGACGTGTTTTTCATATTCACATAAGCCATATATTTTTTATACATTAATGTCTGGATTTTCTTAACGACCTCTGAGTTGCATTTGTGTGCCGGTGAAGTGAACACTTGTGCGTCCCTAAAAATATCCTGATTTAACGCGGATAACAAAAAGGTTATCGAGTGAAATATAGCTACAAGTTTTCGTGAATAGTCGGTGATTAGTTTGAGGGCAGAAAAGTGAGATAAATCGTCGGCATAGGATAGTTATCTTGTGAATTAATAAAAATCTGATCAAGATGGCATTGTATAACACAGGCAACTCGTGGAGAGATATCGCTGGAGTCAGCAAAGGCAAATTTCATGAGTTGGCGAAACAGGAGCTCGACCGATTGACAACAGATGTCACTAACAACTCCAACCAGTGTGACGGAAAAATATTCGCAGACATATTGAAACAATATGATCCAATAGACTGGAACAAATCTGCGGAAAACATCAGTAAAATAATTGAAGAAATTCTAAAGAAAATCCAAGTATTAAAGAGACTTATAAAGAAAGTCTACATCAATCAACACATTCCATCAAAGAACAATAACAAGTCCAATATGGTGAATATGCTGATTGATGCATTGGGAAAAAGAATGCCAAAATGGTGTAATACATGTAAGATATGGTATTCCATTAATAATCCTCAACAACTGATTAGAAAATCTAATGCCTGTAATGTTCCAACACACCCCACATGTGCTGAAATACAGCAAAAAATAAAAAATAGAGACACAAAGGTATTCTGCTCAACATGCTTAGTCTGGATAGAAAATATAATTAAGTCGAGACTAAAGCTGCAATTAGTTGAAGAAGAAGAAGAAGAAGAAGAAGAAAAAGAAGAAGAAGAAGAAGAAGAAGAAGAAGAAGAAGAAGAAGAAGAAGAGAAAAATGAACAGGATATGTGTAAGGATGCAGAGGAAATCATTGATATAACTTATGATGCCATCCAACAACATACTTATGAAGAAATAAATTATCAGATGGAAACAAATAATAGACCCAAGAGACTCTACCCGGACCTACATACTTTTAGGGAAGAGCAAGAACAAGAAAAAAAGAAAAGAAAGATATAGTCTGTAATAGGCTGAAAAGAGGGAATTGCAAATTTGGCGAAAAATGCTACTACAAGCATCCAAAGATATGCCATAATTATGAAATATATGGTAAATGTGCGTATTTAGACGGATATGGAGACGAATGCAGAGATCTCCATCCAAAAATATGCAAAACCCTAAAAGAAGGAAAAGGATGCAGTTTCAACAAAAAATGTCGATATATGCATCCTGCAACTATGAATGTTTGTAAGAAAACTCAGCAAACTGAAAAGAAAAACAAAAATGAAACAAAAAAAGAAACAAAAAAGCAGGCCGCGTATATACCGCACTATGCACCAAAAAAGGCCTTTCAACCTAAATCTCCACAAATAGAGCCCAACTACAAAGAATGCATATATAATGCCAGGGGTTGGTGCAGATATGGGGATAATTGCAGGTTTACACACAAAAATAAGTATGAAGGCGAAAGAACAAATATTATGGAAAAGTTGGATTTTTTAATGGCAGAATTCCAAGAAATGAAGAAAAGAACATCATATCAGAACAGGAAGGAAGCATGGGAGAATCCATATTATTACCAATAATTAAATAATGGAAATGAAACACAAACCATAATAGTGATGAATGCACAGGGTTTAGTCACGAGTAACTCTAAAAGGAAAATAGAGTTCCTAGAAGAACTAACCCAAATTGAAAAAATAGATATATTAAATATAAGTGAAACATGGTATTCCCAAGAGACTGGCAGTGATGACCAGATAAAGGGTTTCCAAACTTATAGATCAGACAGAAAAAATAGGAATCAAGGGGGAACCGCAATATATGGAAGAGACATAAATCAAGGAAAAGTCTGTGAAAAATACAGCAACACAGAATGTGAATTGATTGCGGTAGAATTTGAATTTGAAAAACTAGTGAATATTGTAGTATACAGACCCCCAAATACTAAGGAGTTTGACATGATAATAGAAAAAATAGATGATATATGTAGAAACCATAAAGACTGGAATATACTCCTATCCGGAGATTTTAACTTTCCTTTCGTGGATTGGAAAGAACGGATAGAAGAAAGTGGTTGTATGTATACATATAAAAAAGAGAGTAATAGTAGCGCAGAAGATAAGAGGCAATTTGAAAAGCTTCAAGATATGCTATTAGAACATAATATGCAACAAATAAACCACATTCCAACAAGAAAGGAAAATGTCCTAGATCTAGGATTTGTGAATGAGGTGAATTATGTTAAAGAAATAATAGTGTATAACACGGGAATTTCAGACCACAATGTCATAGAATTGATAGTTCATTCCAAAGCAAGTGATCACAGAATTAATAAAAGCACAAAACTTTGGGAAGGATATGGAAAATATAACTTTTACAGTAAGAATATAAAATGGTCAGAAATAAATGAAGAACTGAATAAAGAATGGAAAAATGTATTTATAAGTGATAATATACAGGTAAATACGGACATACTGTACAAAATACTGGAGAAAAAACAATAAACAAAAGACGTGCATACCAAGAGACAGAAGGATCTTATTTCAGAAAATTAGAAAGTGGAAGAAAAATCTTGCAAAAGAAAAAAATGTGTGGAAAATGAGGGAAATAAAATGTAAGATAGAAAATGCAGAACAAAAGATTATACAGTCGAAAGAAAATGAAAAAAGGGACTTAGAAGAAAGGACACTTCAAAATATAAAAAGAAACCCCAAAGTACTTTACTCCTATGCAAAAAAGATGAATAAAAGGAGAATAGAAATAGGCTAACGAATGAAAAAAAGGAAATATGCAACATATTAGCAGAAAAATATAAGAGTGAGTTCACGCCAAGAATTGCGAATGAGAATAATGAAACAGAAATGAGAGAAGAAAATGTCGAATATCTAACGGATATAGATATTAATGAAGCAGATATTGTCACGGCTATAAACGAAATTAAAAATGGATCGGCAGCCGGACCAGATGGAGTTCCAGCGATTTTGTTAAAAAAAATTGCAAACACTATCGCGAAGCCGCTTGCAATACTGCTAAGACAGAGTGTAGATATGAGCGAGATATATGTTAAACATAAATTAGCTTATATAACCCCTATCTTCAAAAGTGGATCAAGACTAGAGGCAAGCAATTATAGACCTGTTAGTCTAACATCACATATTATGAAAGTGTATGAGAGGGTAATAAAAAAGAAAATAATGAACCATTTGGTCAAAAATAATTTGTTTAATATGGGTCAACACGGTTTCGTACCTGGAAAAAGTACACAGACCCAACTGATAGCACACTATGAAAACATATACAATAATATGATAAATGAAAAAGACACAGATGTGATCTATCTAGATTTTGCAAAAGCCTTTGACAAGGTAGACCATAACATATTGGAGAAAAAAATGAGAAAGCATAATATTGTGGGAAAGATAGGAAAATGGGTAAAAGAATTCCTGCAAAACAGAAAACAGATAGTGGTTGCAAATGACGAGAAATCAGATGAAGCCCAGGTAATATCTGGTGTGCCCCAAGGTACGGTATTAGCTGCACTGCTATTTGTTATTATGATCTCAGACATAGACTGTGATGTTGAAAACTCCGTAGTGAGAAGTTTCGCCGATGACACAAGAATAAGTAGAGAAATTACTTGTGATGAAGATAGGAACTCACTACAAAGAGATCTAAACAAAATATATGAATAGGCGGAGATAAATAGGATGGTATTTAACTCCGATAAATTCGAATCAATAAATTATGGAAACAGAGAAGGAATGGTGTATGCATACAAGGGACCTAATAATGAGACAATCACAAACAAGGAAGCAATTAAAGACCTTGGTGTAATTTTAAATAGGAATATGTTATGCAACGACCAAATAGCAACACTGTTGGCTAAATGTAAAGCAAAAATGGGAATGTTATTCAGACACTTTAAAACAAAAAAATCTGAACACATGATTATGCTTTACAAAACTTATGTGCGTAGTACACTCGAGTACTGCAATGTGATATGGTACCCACACTACCAAAAGGATATTGCGCAAATAGAGAGTGTACAAAGGTCCTATACTGCTAGAATAGAAGAAGTTAAGGACCTTGACTACTGGGAAAGACTGCAATTTTTAAAACTATACAGTCTAGAAAGGAGAAGAGAACGCTACATGATAATACAAGCATGGAAGCAAATAGAAGGAATTGCTGAAAACATCATGGAGCTTAAAATATCAGAAAGAGCAAGCCGAGGTAGATTAATAGTGCCAAAAAGCATTCCAGGTAAACTGAGAAAGGCGCACAGGACATTAATCCACTACGCACCAGCATCGATAATGCAGCGACTATTTAATGTGCTGCCAGCTCATCTAAGAAACATATCAGGAGTGAGCGTAGATGTGTTTAAGAATCAGCTCGATAAATACCTAAGATGCATCCCAGACCATCCAAGACTGGAAGATGCAAAATACACCGGAAGATGCATTAGCAACTCTCTGGTGGATATACGAGGTGCCTCACACTGAGGGACCTGGGGGAACCCAAACAAAAAATAAGGCAATAAGGCAATAAGGCAATCAGAGCCCCAGGCGAATCACACGAAGTGGTAGTCACTGTCTATACAAGCTTGCCGGACCAGGGTTCGATTGCCGGCCGGTCACAAGCTCTTGTCTTTGTGTGATTTTGCCTGGGGCTCTGATCCCGAGGTCGTTAAGAGAATCCAGACATTAGCGTATCAAAATTATATGGCTAATTTGAATATACATATATATATATACGTATATATATCATATATTATATATATATATATATATATATATATATATATATATATTATATACTGTATATATTTCATATATATATATATATATATATACATATATTATATATATATATATATATATATATATATATATATATATATATATATATATATATATATTTATATATATATACATATATGTATATGTATATATAT
>NC_090769.1:42682661-42692661 GCF_036898095.1 Palaemon carinicauda | reverse complement strand
TTTCATTTTGCTTAACTATTAATGAAAGTTATTGTTTTGTATGCTTGTGTGCTACTTGTATAATGTTATTATAAAAGGCATTTGTTTATCCAGTTATACCCTAGCCACATATTTTGACCATTATATTTCATTGTCCAGTACTTGAATTATTGAGATAAGAGTCCATATTTGTACCTCTGGTATAGATATCACAAGAAATAAGAAATAAGAATGTATGTACCTTAAGGTGCTGGATATGTTTGACTCTCAAAGTTTCAATTTACAAGTTGGGTTAATTCTGAGGGAGGGAGCAAAATCTTCCGTTTGAATTGACTAATTCACATACGCTTATAAGCAAAGTTTTCAAAGATTTGTCCGTAGACGAAATTAAACTCAATCAACGTAGCTCAGCTGATGCAAGTATTATTAGCCCATGACATCATAACCTATTATTATTATTATTATTATTATTATTATTATTATTATTATTATTATTATTATTATTATTATTAGCCAAGGAACAACCCTAGTTGGAAAAGCAAGTTGTTATAAGCCCACAGGCTCCAACAGGGAAAAATAACCCAGTGAGGAGAGGAAATAAGGAAATAAATAAACGATTAAAGAAGTAATGAAAAATTCATATAATATATTTTAAAAACATTAACAACATTAAAACAGATATTTGATATATAAACTATAAATGGACTTATGTAAGCCTGTTCAACATAAAAACATATGCTGCAAGTTTGAAGTTTTTAAGTTTTACTGATTCAACTACCCGATTAGGAAGATCATTCCACAAATTGGTCACAGCTAGAATAAAACTTCTGGAGTACTGTTTAGTATTGAGCCTCATGATGGAGAAGGCCTTACTATTAGAATCAACTCCTTACCTAGTTTTACGAACAGGATGGAATTGTCCGGGAAGATATGAATGTAAAGGATGGTCAGAATTACAAAAAATCTTGTGCAACATGCATAATGAACTAATTGAACGACGGTGCCAAATATTAATATCTAGATCAGGAATAAGAAATTTATTAGACCGTAAGTTCCTGTCCCAAAAATTAAGATGAGCATCGGCAGCTGAAGACCAGACAGGAGAACAATACTTGAAACAAGGTAAAATTATAAAATTAAAATACTTCCTCAGAATGGCTTGATGATCAAAAATCTTGTAGACTTTCTCAGTAAGCCAATTTTTTATGCAATTGAAGAAGACAGAGACCTAATGCGTTTCTCAAAAATAAATTTGCTGTCGAGAATCACACCTAAAACCTTAAAAGAGTCCTACAAAGTTAAAGAAGCATTATCATGGCTGTAATCCAGATGTTGAGGAGTCACGGTCCTTGACGTACTTACAATCATACTTTGAATTTTGTTAGGATTCAACTTCATACCCCATAATTTGCACCATGCACTAATTTTAGCTAGATCTCTATTAAGGGATTCACCAACCCCTGATCTATATTAAGGAGATGGAATTGATGTAAAGAGAGTAGCATTATCTGCATATGCAACAAGCTTGCTTATAGAGTATATAGTGTGAAAAGTAATGGGCTAAGACCACTACCCTGTGGAACACCACATATCACATTCCTATGCCCACTATGCTGCCCAACAACAACTAATTGCGATCTATTACTTAAAAATTCAATAATGATGCTAAGAAATGGCCCACCTACTCCCAACTGTTTGAGTTTGAAAACAAGGGTCTCATGATTAACACGGTCAAAGGCAGCACTAAAATCTATGCCAATCATCCAAACATCCTGACCATAATCAAGGGATTTCTGTACAGCACTGGAGATTGTAAGAAGGGCATCACATGCTCCAATACTTTTACGAAAACCAAATTGTAAACTAGGGAACAGATGATTACCTTTAGCAAACCTATTAATAGGTTTTGCCAAAAGATGTTCAAAAGCTTTAGATGATATGGGAGTTAAGGAAATTGGGCAGTAATAAGTTGGACCTGAGCTACCACAAATACATTTACATAGTGGAGTAACATTACCAATTCTCCAACAAGTGCTAAAAGCTGCCCTTCTTCCTATCTTGCGTAAAATGACAGATAATTTTGGAGCTAAGAAATCTGCAGTCTTTATGGAAAACAAAGGAAGCATACCATTTGGGTCTACACCTCCATAAGCATCAAGGTCCATCAACAGAGCTTTAATTTTACGAGATCGAAAAGATAAACTAGTTAGTCTAGCTTTAGGAAAACAGGAATGAGGAAGTTCGAGTTTCTCATTACTCTGCCTGCTGTCAAACATATCTGCCAAAAGGGTTGCCTTTTCCTTTGGACACTGAGTGAAAGAGCCATCTGGTTTAAGTGAAGGAGGAACTGTTGCATTTACAACAAGAGTACAGATTTAAGGGTAGTACACAACTTATGCTATTGGGTTGTATCAGAAAGGGTTTCTTTTATGATTAAATTGTATTCTTTTTCAGTTGAAGCATAAACTCTATGGGCAAAATCTCTAAGCTGAGTATAGTTATTCCTGGTCAAATCTAATCTGTTACTCTTCCAAAGATGATAGGCATCCTGCTTCTCCAAATAAGCCCGTCTCGAATCATCATTGAACCATGGTTTGTCCATCACTTGGTACCTTAGTACACGAGAAGGGATGCGCCTATTAATTATGTTGACTAGACTCTCATTCAAAGGGACTACAGGATCAACACTACTTTACAATTGTGACCAATTTAAGGTCAAAAGATCATGCAAAATCCCATACCAGTCTGCTTGAGAATTCATATATATCTTACATGAGTAAGACATATGAGGGACTGGCTGCTCAGTCTTCACTGCTAATGAAATCAAGGCATGATCAGATGTCCCAACTGGAGAACCAACCTTACTTGTTATAACGCCAGGAGTTGGTGTATATGAGGTCCAAGCAATTACCAGACCTGTGATTAGCTTCACTTATGATTTATTCACAGCCTGATTCAGAGGCTCTTAAGCCATGGTGATCGGTAGGAGAAACCGAATTTAACCACTCCTTATGGTTAGCATTGAAATCACCAACAAAGACAAAAGAGGCTTTTCTATCATCTTCTCGTATCTTAGCCATAATGGTAAAAAGACAATCGAAGATAGAATCATCCATGTCAGGATTCTGGTAGATCGAACACAAATAGAAGTTGTTATGCCTGCTACAAACTTTTATTACCTGAATCTCATGACATCCACATTCATAGCAGGACTTATAAGAAGCAGGGTGCTCAGTCCTAATATACACAGCCATTCCCCTGGCCCTGGGGATTGCATTGCGTTTCAACATTATTGGCTTCTTAAAAAAAGTTGTAAGGACCTCAGATGAGTGCCTCATATTAGAAACCAAAGTTTCTGAGCACAAAAGAATATCATATAGTCTGGACGCAACTGTAAGGGCTTGAATATTTGCATGAAGACCACGAATATTGCAAGACAGTAGATGACATTGACAAAATCTTGGACATACTGGTCCATGATTCTGCTCAATGTCTCCAGAGATCATGAGAATTAATGTTAATAAAAAGGCATATTATACTTAAATCCAAATTAACAAGAATGATAATAAAATCAATATGTACAGAAATATAAATAAAGTGATTGATCAATCCCATAGACTATAGAAAAAAAGTCGGAAAAACTGGTTAACATGGAGGTGCCGATACACCATGCAAGGCTAAATATCCTCCAGGATAGGCACTTCAACTGAAAGGAGGACAGTAAGGATGGATTTGAAAAGTAAAAGAATCAGAGAAGGAAAAGACAACTTCTTGATAAATCACCAGGCTTCCATGGCCTTTCTATTAAGCCTGCCCAACACAATTTCAAAAAAAACAAGAGGAAGAAAAAAATAAGATAGAATAGTGTGGCCGGGTGTACCCTCAAGCAAGAGAACTCTAACCGAAGACAGTAGAAGACTATGGTACAGAGGCTACGACACTACCCAAGACTAGAGAACAATGATTTGATTTTGGAGTATCCTTCTCCTAGAAGAGCTGCTTACCATAGCTAAAGAGTGTCTTCTGCCGTTACCAAGAGGAAAATAGCCACTGAACAATTACAATACAGTAATTAGCCCCTTAATAGAAAAAAAGGTTTGGTAATTTCAGTGTTGTCAGGTGTATGAGGAAAAACGAAAAGACGAGAATGTGTGAAGAATAGGCCAGACTATTCGGTGTATGTGTAGGCAAAGAAAAAATCAGCCGTAACCAGAGAGAGGGATCCAATCCAATGTATTACTGTCTGGCCAGTCAAAGGATCCAATAACTCTCTAGCGGTAGTATCTTAACGGGTGGCTGGTGCCCTGGCCAATCTACTACCTACCCTGTACCATGATATAATCACCTAACCCGGCTCAAAAGAACACATTTGTATCATTCTTAGGCAAACTTAATCAAAGAAACAGATTTTTCAAATATACTATTCATATAATAACATAAGGTTAATGGTCACTAATGTATTCAGCACAGCCCTGGAATATAGTATAAAAAATGTTGATGGCAGATCGATATCTAAAACATTAATATTCATTACCATACTATACAGTTATCTAATTACAGAAATAATATGCAAGGCTTGCTACCTATAATCTGCTGCCGACGACAATGTGCCGAAAAAGGCCCCCACGATGGGATGAGAGCTGGCACTACAAGGTGAGATTAGTAAACACATGGAAGCATAAGTTATTTTACTTCCATGAGTAAATACCGAAATAGAGCGTCAATTGGTGATGAGCTAAAAGCTGCCTCTTGGAATCGGCATTGCAATCAGTTTTGAAATTCGATTATCTATCTTAATTGAAATTTGTATGAATTTTCCATTCCATGTAGTAACTAGCACGTCAGATTTACAGTCATTGTATTTTCTTTTTCTTGTTTCTTTTTTCTTTAATTGAGGTCCTTGTACACTCACTCGCGTGGGTGCCTTTTAGCTAGGAAAAGTTTCCTACTATCTGGGTCACAAGCACTGTTCGGTAGTTTGCAATATACATCTCAGGATGATCATGTTCAGCCAGATACGGCACTTGTAAACATTCCGGTTAATGACACTAATAGGCAAAATTATAAATATTTTCAACAATCACCTTCACCTTTTACAACAATTTAATAATATCAAATAAAGAATTGTACATGAATTAAGAAAAGCGTATTCAAATGCAAAGCTTTACACACACACACAAAAACACTATTACCATAACCCCTCAAACATATAATAAATCAAGGTTTTAAGTATATGAAAAAAGCAGTTGATAGCAAATCCCATGAAATAATAATGTTAAACTTATGATAACAGAAACCATGAAATAAGACATCTTTAGAAAAATAAAGCTTGTAATTAAAATTCCACGTTACTTCACAATAATGCTCCAAGTGATTCCTGAATTTATTTTGTGACAAAATAAAATTCAGTATCCAAGTCATCTTATACACCTGTACGATGTGGTTGTTAGGTGCTAAGAGAGAGGTGAGGTGAATGCAAGTAAAGTTTGTTGGAGAAAAAACGAGCTTATATACTAGCATTTGAGAGCAAGCATGTCACTGAAGTTCAAACATCTAAAACATCGGATGACAAGCTTAAACAGGTTGATCTATTATCAGTATGGAAGAGAGTGACAGATAAAAAGAAAAATAGCATTACATTGTATGAGCATGTATGAAACACGTATTATATGTCTCCTCCCCTGAAAAAAAGACATACATATGATATAGGACGCCCTGTTTAGAGAGGCAACCTGTTGGCAGGTTATCTTGTAAAAGATACGTAGGTATTAGGCAATCAATGCAGACTTAGAATTCTTTGCTACCAGTGTTAATTAAGAAAACCTTCTTTGGTGTGTGATGGATCCCGAGGAAAGAGCCCGTGTAAGAGGGTGTCAGCAGTAACTTGCCAGTGTCATTGAGCAGGTGGAAGTGCATTGTGCCATGTAAATCTTTCAGTATGTGTTGCTTTGCTGGGGGCTTCTAGGTCTAGCAGCATGGAGTAAATTTTCCCACAGCAAGACGTAGACGCTGGAGATTGTCTGAGAAGGTTCCAGACGAAAAAATTGCAGCTGCTGAGACATCCAGGGTATCCTGGGGAGTGATCCTTAATCTCAGGAAGACCCAGACAACCAGAGTAAACCAGTTGGATTCATTTCATAGTGACATCAAAGCAGCTTCCAGGGTGTGATGAAAATATTCTACCATTCTGTTGGCTGCAGGGTTGTAGGCGGTTATCCAATGTACAGTGATGCCCAGGAGATTCACTAATGATGTTCACAATTGAGAGGGGAAAGTGGTACCCTTGTCTGAAGTAATGTGCTCAAGGATACCAAACCTTGCTATCCATCTTGAGAGTAAGGCAGATGTACATGAGGCATACATTGCAGTTTGCATGGAAATGACTTCAGACCAACGAGTGGAGCGGTCAATGACAGTATACAAGTAATAGTGTCCTTGTGATTTTGGTACGGCACCAACTACATCAACATGAATATGGTTAATACAATGCTGATATTGAGGAAAGGTGTCCCCTCATGAATACATGTGTCGATGTAATTTTGAAGTTTGGTATGAAGTAGAGAGGTAGACCCAATCCTTAGCATCCACAGTAATGCCGTCCCAAATGAACTTCGCCTTCAGTAACAGTGCAGTAGTTTGGCGCGATGGATATGAGAGGCCAGGGATGAAATCAAGCACTTATTGGCGCATGGTGTCAGGTATTCCTAGTCGTGGTCAACCAGAATTGGTCTCACAGTGGAGCATGGAGTTGGAGTCGTTGAAGGTTGACGTCTTCCCATTAGAGGGATGTGCAGGAAGTCCTCCATACTTGGCACTCTGCATCTTTTCATTGAACTTCTGCTAAGTCATTGTAATCCAATCCCCGGTGAATGGCCCCAAATAATTTTCTTGACAGGGCATCGGCAACAGGATTCATTTGCCCCGGGATATGTTGAAGGATGTAGCTGTATTCAGCCATGACAGAGAGCTGTCATCATTGACAGGCAGACCAGACATCAGACTGCCGAGTGAAGTCGTGCACCAGAGGCATATGTTCCGTGGGAATGGTGAAGGGTGCACTTTTCAAGAAGTGGCGAAATTGACTGACACCCGTTGACCACCTGCTCCAGTACCGCACCAATAGCAGCATCGCTGGCATCGGTTGAGAGAAAGTGAGGGGCTTTTGGTATGGGAAAAGTGAGAAGAGCAGGGGTGGATAGGGCATTCTATGCAATGCAGAAGGCCTCTTCTTAAATAGTACCCCACTTATGGTCGTTTGGCCTTGCCCTTAAGTAAGGCATAGATGGAGCAAGACTGGTGGTGATGACTGGCAGGAACATTGTACAATTTAGGTATCCTTTCACTTCCATAAACATTTTAAGACAAACGAATAATACCCATTGTACATGACAATGACACTCTGTGCTTCAAGAAATTTAAATACTACAAACATAAAGAAAATAAAAGCAATTCTATCCCTTGGCAATGCAGAGAATACCAAGGGAAAAAACTGTAGAACATTAATTAGCACATTAGGAAATGATGTTATTTCACTTCCTCACCCGGAACATTCAAATTTTTCAGATGGAAAGGGCATTGGAGCAGGAGCAGCAGAAGTAGAGATGAAAAATTTTATAACTAGAATAAATACAACACCTATGGCGGTTATTAGAATCAAAATCAAAATTTACCTATCGAATCCGTTATGCAATTACCAAAGAAACTAACTCTCTAGCATGACCTACAGTGAATTTCATGTGTTTTGGCTTCGATTAATATGTTATAGAAAATACAATCTATTGAGGTAAAAGTGATGAAAAGTTGTGATGATGAAATGTATTGATGATGAAAAGTCGAGTGATGAAATATATTGGTGATGAATTGTTGGGTGAAGAATTGTTTGATGATAACCTGATACATGATCAAATGTCGTATGATGATGTGTCGAGAGATTAAATGATGAGTTATGAAATGTCACCTAACTGTGTAATTACTGAATGGGGTAGTAATGGTAGTTTTGGGGATGTCTTCTGGGTTCATGAGAACCCTTCAATAGATCGAAAATGGAGAACACCTTTGCTTTTTGCAACTAAGAGGTAACATCAAGGATCTTGGAGATGGGTTAGTGATCCAGTTCTGTTTACATGTTTAGATGCCTGTAATCCCCTCAAGGGTGCAGGGAGCCATCCTTCTTCAGGGTGATCTGTAAGGGTGATGACTATATGCTTGAGGCCTTTTGGCAAAGGTCCATTTCTTAGATTTTAGCAAAATTGTTTATCGGCTTCCAAACGATTCTAGGCCAGATGCCTGAATCTGGCAAACACTGGACATTTGGCAAAGTTCAGGATGGAAGACTTCCAGGTACGATATGAGGAGGTGGCCGTAGGCCTCTGTGGGTGCACTTATGTGAAGAGCGAGGCTGAAAAGTTCTGGTTGAAGAGGTGTCAAAAAGCACAAGTATGGATTGATTAACTGTCAATGCACCACATCAATCAGGAGGTATAGATGGGCAAGGAAATCTACACTGAATAGTGACAGTATTACATTAGGAACAAGGAATTTCCAATGGTATTTGGCGCTCCCAAACGATAGTATGTTTCTCATACCCATGGAATAGGGGTCTCTGATGTGTTGGTAGCTACCAGGCAGACGTCAGCAGACTTAGAATGAGTACTGGAGAGTGACTTTTGAAGAAGGGAATGGCAAACACCAGTTCTATGAAAAACCACACACCAGTTCCTGCATCATGTAAGAAGAAAAGATTAGTACCAGGGGAGGACACCGCCATAAGCAATGGCCTTAGTCGCCACTATGGCATGTCACAGGCCAGGCGTCTGTGTTTTACCACATTCATGTCGGCTTTGATCAGTATTGAGAAGTTGGCCTCTTCATCAGGAGTAGGATCATTGATGTTGGTCTTGAGGTGGTAATGTGGCTGCCCATAAGAGTGGCGACTATGGTCATCAGGTCCTTTATCAGCAAGGTATTGACATTGGGGATAGTGATGTGTACAGGTTCGGGTATTCATTGTACCCAAAGGGCATAAAGTAGGTTCACTTCCTGAGGAGAGTTGTCTGCGGCAGGTTGCAAGCAAGTGATACTGGTCATTTCCCTGAGGGCAAGCGTAGCCTTTTGGTCGCGAAATGGCTGTAGAGAAAGCTGAAAATGCTTGGCTGTACGGGACACTGGAGATAGTGAATACTGTTCCAGGAGGTATGTTTAGAGGGCATTATACTCTATAGGGATTCCTCTTGGTCGCAGAGCCAATCAGAGATTTCTAGGAAAGAATCAATGGGGACTGCTGCAAAAACATATTCTGTTTTGCTGCTTGAGCGAGTCAGACTCTTGATGTGAAACTGAACTTCAGCGTGCCAGAACCAAGAGAACTCTTCACTGTTGATGAAGGGTAGCAGTTTCAACGATGCAGCGTGGTTTGCAGAGTCAGGACTAGTGTGTGGCATCTTAACATGGCTTGGGCATAGCATTAGGCAAAAAAAGTCGGTGAGGAGCTGATCACTCTGAGGATCACCAATTGTGCTACGTGTTTGTTAGGTACTAACTGAGAGGGGAATGCATGTAAATCTTATTCTTCACATAGGAAGATTATATACAAGCACTTGAGAGCAAGACTGTCACAAAAGCTCTAACTATCTAAAACAGGCGATGGCAGGCTTAAACAGGTTGTTCTATTATCAGTACAAGAGAGAGCAAGAGATAAAAACGCAATAGAATTACATAATATGAGAATGTATGAAACACGTACAGTTAAAATCTAAAGAACGCCGACACTCAGGAGAAATCTTTCATCTGATGTCTCTAGTGTTTCCATGACAAAACAGATAAAGAGTTTCTCTTCTTATTACTTCACAAAATGGTTGGGGCCTTTTCCAGTCTTAACGACAAAGACCGTAAAGGGCTGTCTTCCTTAGTGAAAGCATTGTAATGTTACAATGCGAGTGCCATATTTCATTCTGTGTTATCATTTGACATCTCGAAAATCAACTACTAATACTGAATAAACTAACAAATACACATTACATGT
>NC_090769.1:42675161-42680161 GCF_036898095.1 Palaemon carinicauda | reverse complement strand
TGTAATACGTAAAGATGTGCCATTTCAGTTTTTAGACCCTAAGCCACTTAATCTTTATTGATCATTTTCTTTACATTCCCCTTTCGTTGAGCTTTGCCGTCTTACCGTCTTAAATCGTGGCCAAGAATGGTTAGGATTGACATTTGAACTGAAATGTTAAGCATATTCAGTAAAATCTTTGCTACCTTGCTAATTCAATCTTTATCGCAAGAGCTTTATTCGCTTGATAATTATCGAGGCCGTATGACCAAATTGGAGATGGTTATCACAGGGTATCGATAGCGGAAATATTTTGTTAGATTTTAATGCTTATCCAGATAATGGGTGATTTTAGAGCTAGAAATAGCTGTGATTAGTGAGTCGTTGTCTTTTGGGTGTTTGGAGGATTTGCTTCTTAAGAATCAGTATACCAACATTTGCCTGGCTCGATATAGTTAGATCATTATATTTTGTAGTCCTCCATATGCTGTACCTTAAATGTTATGTAGGAAAACTTACCCGTTTATAACAAAATCAACCAAGATGTTTTCGTTAACTGGAATCATTATTCCAGTTAACGAAAACATCTTGGTTGATTTTAAAACAACCGGGCATGTTGTATAATAAAACTAAGTGAAACCACTTATGAAAGCGTGCTTAACAATACTTCTTTTTTTTTGTGGGGGCAGGGGGACGTTGATTGAGATTGTAAAAACGAAGATTGAGGAAAATTAAATACAATGCTCCAAATGCCTTATATCTGAATACAGCTAATGAATATTTTGTCTCGGTTTCACACAAATTTCGAATGGTTCCAGGCTGGAATGGTCAATTGGAGGCATTTTTATGCTGCTGCCTGGAAGAGATTTCTTTACTGGACGGATATTGAGAAGCTACGCACTAAAATGGACTGCCTTAGACGAACACCGTAGTGGAAGGTCATTCGTTTTTAAAATACCAAGAATGTTTGACAAATAAATGATTAGATATGAAAGAATTGAACACAAATGTTAAAGAATGAAACAGAGGAACACAAATGTTAAAGAATGTTTAATGTTAAAGAATGAACACCTAATGAATGAAAGAAAGGAACACAAATGTTAAAAAATTAAACAAATAAAAACAAACGTTAAAGAACAAATACCTAAAAAATGAAAGAAAGGAAACCAAATATTAAAGAATGAAGCAGAGGAACACAAATGTTGAAGAATAAATACCTTAAGAATGAAAGAAATACAAGTGTTAAAGAATGAACAGAGACACAAATGTTAAAGAATGAAACAGAGAAACACAAATTTTAAAGAATAAATACTTAAAGAATGAAAGAAAGGAACACAAATATTAAAGAATGAAGCAGAGGAACACAAATGTTGAAGAATAAATACCTTAAGAATGAAAGAAATTCAAATGTTAAAGAATGGAACAGAGACACAAATGTTAACGAATGAAACAGACACAAATGTTAAAGAATGAAACAGAGAAACACAAATTTTAAAGAATAAATACCTAAAGAATGAGAGAAAGGAACACAAATGTTAAGGAATGAAACAACGGAACACAAATGTTAAAGAATGAAACAGAAGAACATAAATGTTAAAGAATAAATACCTAAAGAATGAAAGAAAGAAACACAGGTGTTAAAGAATGAAACAGAGGAACACAAATGTTAAAAAATAAATACCCAAAGAATGAAAGAAATTACCACAAATGTTAAAGAATATAGACCTGACAAAACATGTCAAGAGATATAGGAAGAAGATCAGAAAATGGAATCTAAAGGGTTAAAGAAAATATCTAAAAATCAAGGGTATCGCTCCTCAGCTGTTTTTTAGTGATTAAAAGGACAAACATTTATTTTCGAGATATTTTAATATTTGTTTTCTCCTTTTACCCGCTTGCTGCGTCAACTGTAGAAATTATGGTTTAACTACTACCTTGATAGGCTGAGGACCTGGTACGGATGGCTATTGCTTAAACACTCCGAACTAGAGCTTCACGGATAGTAGTGTATTACTCGCTCGTCAAGCGCCCATCTACCTGGAGTAATTCACTCGGCCCACATCCAGCATCACATAGCTGTGGTAATTCGGGCACTTAATCACTCTAAATAGTGACTTTATCATACACAGTTGAACCTATATAAATCAAGGTTATAAGAACGTTGTGCATGAAATTGATAAAAAGTTAGTTTGATCTCCAAGTTGTGTCATTTCTCAACAAAAAAGCTAGCAGAAATTATATAATCATTGATAACTTACAGTCAGGGTATTTGCATAGGGAATCCTTTTGCGCCTATGTCATCTGCACATGTATGTTTTACAGCAAATTAGAGGACAACCCATTTTGGGAAAATATGTATATTATAGTTTCATACCAAAAATTTCAGAAAATTACGTCGTTCTGAGACTAAATAGCTTCCTTTATATGCTTTGTCTATAAAAATAAATTTCTGAAAGCTTTTACCAGAATGTAATAGCGTTTGCATTTACCTCAATCTAACTCATTTTTATGGGAAATACTAGATTTTGATTGTCAGCAAGGTGTCATGCAGTCATCAATATCTATTGTATCCATCAGTGATTATCTATTGTGCTAAGTTGATACTTGAATATCATTATTTATCAAACTTCCAACACCAGCAGCTACTTCATTCTACAGTTGCTATCTCTTAAAAATCAGCTAATAATCAATTAGGTTAGAAATATTTGCTAGAACATTAACGGTTATCAAATAACACTTGGGCAATGACACAATATCTTACAGGTTGTATCAAGAATCCACCTTTAACCTCTCTCCATCATCATCATCATCTCCTCCCATGCCCACTGACACAAAGGGCCTCGGTTAGATTTTGTCAGTCGTCTCTATCTTGAGGTCTAACTCAATACTTCTCCATTCATCGTCTATTCAACGGTTCATAGTCCTCAACCATGTAGGCCTGGGTCTTCCAACTCTTCTAGTGCCTTGTGGAGCCCAGCTGAACGTTTGGTGAACTAATCTTTCTTGGGGAGTGCGAAGAGCATGCACAAACCATCTACATCTACCCCTCATCATGATCTCATTCACATATGGTACTCGAGTATTTCCTCTTATAGTTTCATTTCTAATCCTGTCCTGCCATTTAACTCCCAATATCCTTCTGAGGGCTTTATTTTTAAATCTACTAAATCTATTGGAGATATTTCCATTGTCATACCATGACCCATCTCCATAGAGTAACACCTATCTCACTAAACTGATATATAGTCTGATTTCTATATGTAATTTCTGGCGATTTGATTTGCAAATTTTACTTAATCAAACCATTGCCTGATTTGCTTTTTTCAATCTTTCACTAAACTCTAATTTTAAAGACCCTGTATTGGAGATCATACTTCCTAAATACTTGAATGATTCTACCTCATTAAACCTTACCCCTTTCAATGATATTTTATCTTCCATTGCATACTCCGTTCTCATCATCTCTGTCTTTCTATTTATCTTCAGCCCAACCTCATGTGATATTTCTTGCAGTCTGGTAAGCAAGCATTGCAAATCCTGTGGTGTTCTTCTAACAAGGACAGCATTATCAGCATACTCTAGGTCTGCTAAATTCCTATCATCAATCCAGTCCAATGCTTCTCCACCTTCTCCAACTGTTCTATGCATTACAAAATCCATGAGGAGGATAAATAACATAGGCGAAAAGACATTCCATTGGAGTATTCCGCTGTTCACTGGAAATTCATTTGATAAGACTCCATTAACATTGACATTGCACTTGCTATGCTCATGACAAGGAATTAAGAGGAATTCCACAATAACGCAGGACTCTCCACAAAATTGGCCAGTGCACACTATCAAAGGCTTTTTCATAGTCCATAAATGCCATCAAGAGGGGATTTCTATATTCTAAGCATTACTGTACAACGTATCAAAATGAAAATTTGGTCAGTACAGCTTCTATCTTTTCAAAATCTTGCTTGATAATCTCTCAGCTTTTCATCAATCTTTCTCTCTAGTCTCTTTAGTATAAGCATATATATTTTCATAACAACTGACATAAGTGTTATGCCTCTGTAATTATTGCAATTAGTCAGGACTTCTTTTTTTGCTATTTTCACTAAAACTCCTAACCCCTATTTATCAGGTTTTGCCTCTTCATGCCGCATTCTACAAAACAATATTGTAAGTAATCTGGGAGTCACCTCATTTTTGGTCAGTATCATCTCGGCAGTTATTCCATCGTATCCAAGAGCTTTCCATCTCTTTAGTTTTTTTAGGATAGATTCGATTTCAAACACACTGAATTCATTCATGGGAACATCAAGGTCTACATCAGCTTCAAGTATATCAATCAAATTATTACCTTCATATATCCTATTCATAACTTCACGAAAATGTGCTATCCAACGTTTTCTTTCTTCATCTTCTGTTGATATAACAGAGCCATCTCTATTTCTGATGGGTATATGCTTTTTCTTTGCCCCAGTCGAGATTTCATTAATAAGTCTATGAGCAATTCTTACACCATGGTCACTTCCTGAATTCATAGCTTTGTCAGCCTCATCTGCCTTACTGTCTAAATATTCTCTCCAGTCACTCTTGGCTTTTCTTATGACCTTACTGTCAATACTGGAATACTTAGCATGCTCTACCTTGTAATTTTTATTGCTTCCTCGAAAAAATTCAACAATCAATTTCTTTCTATGTCTCCTCTTTATAGTATCCCAAGTATCATTTGATATCCATGACTTTCTCCATGTTACTGAGCGTCCCAAGACTTCACTACCAACTGGCGGATATATGTTCTTAATATCACACCATTCTTCATCAACTGTATGTTCTTCGTCTCTTAAAGTCTCTAAGAATGCAAATATATTTCTACATTCAATTGCAAATGTTTCTTTGTGCTTTTCTTCTAAAAGCTTAGTTTTATCAAACCTAGGTATTCTATCCATCTTTCTGCTGGGTGCTTTCAGTTAAATTTCAGTGTGGCAATGAGGAGCTGGTGATCACTACCAATATCTGCACCTTTAAAA
>NC_090769.1:42630161-42672661 GCF_036898095.1 Palaemon carinicauda | reverse complement strand
TAACAAAAACAGCTCCTTACTGTCTATGATTTGCTAAGATTGGAGAAGGCTCCGCCCATTTCGTAGAAGTAGTAAGAAGAGTAACCCCTTATGCGTTTTGTTATGGGAACACTAGAGACATCTGACGAACGATTTCCCTTGAGTGTCGATATTCTTTTGATTCTAACTGTACAGTACACACCTTAAGGATAGACATACGAAACAAATCTAGCGGTTAAATTAAAAACTTTGAAACGTCTGAAATTAGAAACAATGAATTCTAATGCCATCAGCGATGAACCTGAAGTGAAAGCTCAGGCTACAATTGCTTTAAAAAGTGTCCTAGATGTTCATTATTATTTCTCTTCAGTGCTAGAAAAAAGAACTATAAATAATTACCTTAAATGAACAAATAAAATTATTTTATCATCTATTGAATACACCGTTACTTTTCATTTTCAATTTCTTCTTTTATTTATATCATGTAATCGAATGTAATTATATGAAGAGCATTCAGCATGCAGTTGAAAATCTCTCTTGCTAATATGACAAAATTTTCTTCCCTTATACAAATCCTCTGCATTTTATTTCTTAGGGGGAGGGGGCAAATATTTAGTTTCGTGAAATTTTGAATAGAATGAGTATTTTTTATTTAGTACTTTCTTATTGATAATTGGCATAACGTGCGGTAATTTTTTTTCTTTTTATCCTGATCCAGATTTTCCAATTAATTTCATCTTTACTTAACTCCTCAAATTTAGTATAATTATGTGGACAGGAATCAACATTCAGTTAAAATATTTTCTTGCTAATATTACAAATTTTTCTACCCTATTACGTTGTCGTTGGTCTTTATTCAAGTATTTGGTTTCGTTAAATTTTGGAAAGAATGGATAATCTTTATTTAATACGTTATTGGAAACTGGCATATCGTGTCCCAGATTAGTTTAATCTCCTTTACTTGACTCCTCAAATTTCATATTATTTTTATTCAAAATTGATTCATCCCTCCCAATCTTCAGTCCCACCACTTTCCTTCTTTTCCAACGTTTCTTCATCGTATTCAATTGACCTTATATTATTGCTTTTCTCTTTATCGCATTCGGAGAGACCCTCTCAACGCTTTCACGTCCTATTATATTTGTTTGCCTTTCCTGTGTTTTATGGCTTTTCAACATGTTTCTCTGATCCTTCCCATTTTTTTTCCTGATCTTTGTTTATCATATTAATGGGCATATTTCATATTTTCATAATTTTATTCATTATGATTGCTTGCTACAATTTTTTACTCCTATTGTTCTTGATAAAACTAAGCTGATACCTTTGATATGTCTTCAGGAAAATCTTTCGATTTTTCCTAATCCCATTAACTTGCTCCTCTATTTTTCGCCCTATTTCTTTAACGAAACTTTTTATAATCTTCCAAGATTTTTCATCCTCACATTGACTAGATTCTCATTTCTTCTTACCATGTTTCCCTTCTATTTTATCAGAACTTATATAGGCCAAACCCGATTCTGGCTCGTTAAGTGGCTGCACACAGCAGGAGGGGGATAGTTTCTGAAGTGTCTTTACATGTACTACGACGATGAGATCGGCTTGGTGTCTCTCTCTCTCTCTCTCTCTCTCTCTCTCTCTCTCTCTCTCTCTCTCTCTCTCTCTCTCTCTCTCTCTCTCTCTCTCTGAAAGTTATATTAAATGGTGAATATTTCTTTATTTTTTCTTAGCATAGGAAGGAAGACAATATCAAAGAATATGATATAAAAGACAAAACTAAAAGATGAAAAATTCAAGACGTAGCTATGTTGATTCAACTATGGGGTTCTCTTGCTTGAATCCTGCACAAACACCCATAAATGTTGCAAATATAAGCAACCCATAAAAGAAATCTCAGTACAGCACTTATCTGCATAAAAGTAAGAATAAAAAACAATGATAATTATTGCTATGAATATCAAATTAAGAATTTCAAAATACTAACAGCGCACAAAACATGATTTAGCAAATATACTGATAGTACACTTTTCTTGGTCTTTTCTCAGGCTCAATATACTATCAGGTTTTTTTCTTTCTTTCTTTCTTGTTTTTTTAAACATTGTGTTGGGCAGGCCTATTAGAGAGGCCAGATGGTTTTCAAGATATTGCCATTTTATTCTTATCTGATATATATTTTCAAAACCTTCGCTACTGTCCTTCCTTTAGTTGCAATAGTTGTTTCAAAGGGTATTACGCTTTGCATGACGTGTCTGCGCCTCTCTTTTGACCATTCTTATCCGATAATCAGTATTTGTGCTTTCACTGCACATACTGTATCTTATCGTTTTTGTTATCAGTATTGATAAGATTGTTCTCATGCATAACGAGAAATTTTTCTGAATTTAAAGTGTATCTATGGTTTATTTGAATAAATTAGAATCACGAGTGGCAGTGCAAAATTATTATATAGTGGCCAAGTGTAACATATTTTAAAACTAGCCAAAATAATAGAAATATTGGTTTCGATATTAGGGACAAATCCAGAATTCGACAGGAATATATAAGGCAGAGTCGTGGTAAACACTTATCTCCCTTTACGGCTGGTGGGTCTCAATTAACTTTTGACCTTTATTTCTGGTCGGCGAAAAGTCTATACAATTCTAAAGTCCTTGTTCGGCCCTAGGGTTCGAGTCATTAACCGGGAAAAAGTACTTTCTCTATATGTCTCTGATACCGTGGCAGAGTGTTCGAGATCAACAGGTATTTTTGGCTTAATTGAATAAATGAAAATCATAAGTGTCAGTGATGAAAATATCATAAAATGATCGAGTCATACATATCAGTCAGATATATATAGATGGGTTGATTTCGATTCTAATTAGAAATCCTGAATTCGATAAGAATACATACAGCATAGTTAGAATCAAGTTATATCTTTCTATACAGCTCTATACAATACTGTATATACGATTATATATAGTATATGTATTAGTGTGCTACTGTTGTTAACACACATTTGGGTTCTCTTCAAATGTCATCCAAAATGTGTTATATATTAGAGTTGGTATGTTACAGCTTCAAGTAAAGTCTAAGTAAGTTAACTTTAAAATAGTTTATTCTTTAAGAACAGTGTTAACATCATCACAGGAGTATAGCTGGTATGACATCATAAAGTGCACTGATACAAATATCCAAATTCATACTAATGTTTCCTCAGTTATCTCAGCATTTATGCATCTATAGTAAACACAACATCTATACCGGAAGATACTTGTTCCGTTCTCACAGACAACTTCTTTCTCACAGGACTTGGTTGTGTTTACTCTTCATGAAAAATGTTACATTGCTGAGGTTTGGCAATCGCATCCTGCTTAGAATATGACTATGGCAGTTCTCACACTTCTCTTACTTCCACAATGACTTGTAGGTCATGTGTTTTAATCAAGTAATATCTAATATATTACATTAGCTCGGTCAGCTACCTAAATTTTAACAATTTAACAATACGTCAAAATATGTTTACTAGGAGTGTGACTGGATATATATATATATATTATTTTTTTTTTTTTTTAACTTTAGCCATAAGCAAATGAGGACGAATGTTCAAATAGGCACATTAAAGAATAATAATAATGCATACTTAACAAATATTGCCAAAACAAAGAAAAAATGCATGATAAATACAGATCACATATATGGTACAATGCTAGCAAACGATTATATGGTACCCAAAAAAAATACTGATATACATATGATTCGGTAACTTTGTTAAAGAATAGTTGTTACCTTTGTCAAAAACATAGATTATTATAATACGGTAACTAATAAAAATATTTGTTACCTTGGTAAAGATACAATTTTAGTGCACAAACACGAATTCCTGGTACGTACACGTACCACGGTTTCGTACATATATATATATATATATATATATATATATATATATATCTATATATAGGGTTTATATATTTTATTAGATGCCCATAGATTCTGTTTTTTAACATTCAGGCTTATATATTTTATTAGATGCCGAAAAAAGGATTTATTTTTTAAATATTTTTTAAATGTTTTTTAAAATGCAAATGTTCTATAGTCTCTTCTATTACATATTACTAGCGTACTAACTGCTTTTCGTGCACAACACTTTTCCAAGACAATATTACTCCTTTGAACGAATGAAGGGGCCAGTTTCAAACGGCTTTAAATTGAATTAAATAAGGAGTTTTATCTGGACATGGCAAAACGTTCTGTTTGATCTCAGTACTGTTTCTCTTTAACCTACGCCAAACAAGGATGTTAACGGCGATAAATATCATCACCGTAACACTAATTCCTGCTAGTAGTATGTAAAATCGACGTTCTTCATAAGTCGGTATCGGGTGGTCCATCTTGGTCAATTTCATCAACCGCTTAGCCACATGTGCATTGTATGGGAGAGGTAAAGATGGAATTGTTGTTGACCACGTGAAGTTTGCGAAGTAGGCTCGTTCTCTGATGATAGTCTTGATTCCATGCACCGTATAATTCGGGGACGTCCCGATACAACCATCTGCTGCAACGAAGATTTGGGAATAGGACGTGGATCCGTCCGGGCATGATACATTGAAGCCGGCCTTGTCGTATCGTATCCACGAGCCGTTGTTCAGTCTGCAATTGAACTTATTATTGTCAAAGGGATAAAGCCTATCCAGACAATTTTCATTTGTATGGGAGAGAGCACCCTCTAGCACTATACCTAACTCACATGAATCCATTAAGTTTTTATGGAATTCAAATGAGTCAGCTGTACATATTTTTTTATCCATTGCGTCTGAACAGTGAGTTAATTGATTTAAGTCTTTAATGACCGTATATGTTTCCTTGTCTGGGGAAATCAATACGTGTCCTGTCAAACTGGATATTACTGGATTTGAGTGATTCGTCATGAAAGTCGGAAATGGTGATATCCTGTAAGATTGCCAGGCATCGGAAGAATCAAAGGGAATCGTAATCATAATCCTGTGATTTTCAACGCTTACTGTAATTAGGCTGTAATAAAATTCTAACCTACGTGCGTCTAACAAAGGAATATAACCTAATCTCTCCCGTCCGTTCTCCACAATTAACGTTAAGTCTCTTATCGGCAACAAATGGGGTGACACTACACCTTTAGTCGCTAACGTGATAGCTTCCACATAATCTTTTGATTTCTCAATGAAATGTGCAATTCTATTATGTATGTGATCTATTTTTGAATCATAATACGTAAACGTTGCCAACAAATCCTGTACTTCCATAATCTGATTGATATTACTAGAATGTTCATTTACCAAACCCATAATTTGATTGATTGAAGCTAACTGATTCCTTAGTTCTGACATAATCAATTCATCTTCATGAGTCAAAAACTCAATTTTCTTATTTTGATTACTAATCTTAAGACGATTGGAAATTCCTAAACCTAAACTTGCAATAGAACCAAAGATGTTTAGTGCAGCAAAAATAAACGGGTTACGTTTCTCAAGATTATCGTGTCCTACAGTCCACATCAAAAGGTCACGAGCCAAAGATTCTGCCTCGTAAGTCTTATTTTGCAAGTCGTCAGATAGCATCTCTGCAACTTTTATTGTCGATGCAAGCGAACTCTGTATTAAAAGGAAAATGTCTTCTATGCATTTCATTTAATGAAACAGCAAACCTTAAAATGGCGCTCTTTAAGCTAGTGACGTTATTCTCTGGGAGAAAAATTGCTTGCATACGCACTTTAACAACTACGTTACATGATGTAATAAAAACCTCTTCTTGTCTTTCAACTATAGTGCCATATTTAAAATCTATACTTTTAGTTTTAGAGCTCATCCCACTCGAGAAAAATGTCTGAGCGAACAATATTACTCCCAACAACTAAAAATTCATCTTGGAAACCTGTAACGAGAAAAATATATGTAATTACTCCTGTATGAAGAAGAAAAACTTTTAACATATAATGTAATAAAAAAAAATAAAAATCTTTCCCTCACTTCTTTCCCTCTTATTTTAATTTCTTATGAGAGCCAATGGTACGATTCTCTCATCAGTGGGTTGGGATACGTTTTGAACTCTAAACCTATTGGCCGTTAATGTTTCCAAAATGTTAAATGGGCCCTCAAACTTACGTGTTAGTTTATAATTGAGTCCTTTACGTACATTTACCTGTATGTATACATTATCACCCACGGTATATGTTTTAGTTGGCTTCGCTATTTTATCATGATTCCTTTTCATTATGATTTGTGATTCTTCTAAATTCTTTTGAAGGATATCAAAACGACTTTTGCTTGCATTTATACATTCTTTTAAAGGATTTGATAGATTAGTTGTAGGCGTTAATATATGGAAAGGCGTTCTAACGGGGATACCATACAATGCTTCGTGCGGTGACATTTTAATTGATATATGATATGAATGATTCAGAGTACTCAGTACCGCAGGTATTGCAATATCCCAGTTGGGGTCTGATCCCCCTAGTGTTACTCTTAATATATTTAAAACCTTCCTATTTGCTCTTTCCACTAGCCCATTCGACTCTGGGTGATATATCATGGTAATTATTTTCTTTATGCTGAGGAATTCACACAATGAGGTAAGAAAGTGATTATTAAATTCTCCACCCGAGTCTGAGATTATCATGTGTGGAATTCCATGTTTACAAATGTAACACTCGTAAAACTTCCTAGCACATTCAATCGCAGTTTTTGTTTTAAGCGCTATTAGTTCTGTATATCGAGTTAAAGCATCTACAATTACTAAGAGGTGCTTATTTCCTCTGTCTGACTCGTAAAATCCTCTTAATAAATCTAAATGTTTCCTTTCAAAGGGTTGATTGGGCACGGGATAAGCCCCTAGGCTGACAGGTGTTTTCATATGCCCTTTGTTTTCCTGACATGTGCAACAATTAGCTATGTGTTTTTTTATATATGTAAGCATTGTATGCCAATAAAACAATGATTTGGCTTTCTGTGACATTAATGAGAACCCCGGGTGTCCATGCAACGGATTTGCATGCAACCAATTCAGGACAGTGGAAATAAGTGAGATTGGTACCACTACCTGGTCGTTAGTTACATGTGGTGTATTGCGGGTTTTCCTTGTCACGGTCCTACACAGAATATTATCTTTGATTATATAATTCTGCTGTTTATACTTTATATATTCCTTTTCCTTGTGATTGCCTTTCAAAGCATTTATAATTTTTTCTAATTTCTGATCTTTTCTTTGCTCAGTCTGTAATAATTCAGCACTCCAGCCCAAATCCTCTTGTTCAGATATCGTTTTAACAATAGGCATGGATGTTGATATATCTATTAATTCAGCTAAAGGCTCCGTACAAGATGACACGGGGTTGCGTGATAATGCATTAGCAATGATATTTGCTTTCCCAGGTAAATACCCGATTCTCGCGCCAAAGTCTTGAATGATCAAATGCCACCGAGTTCGTTTGGGGCTGTGGTTGAAGCCTTTAAAGAAGTCGGTTAGTGGTTTATGATCAGTAAGAACCTTAGCGGGATAACCGTATATTATGAACTTAAAATGCACTAGTGAATTAACAATAGCTAGCCCTTCCTTGTCTATTACTGCATACTTACTTTTGGAAGTTCTCAGTTTTCGAGAATAAAAAGCTATCGGGAAAAATTGTTTTTCATATTGCTGAAGCAATACCCCACCTACTCCTAAGTTTGAGGCGTCTGTTGCAATGAAGAATTCCTTACCGAAGTCAGGAAATTTTAAGATAGGAGAACTACACAGTTCATCTTTCAAGGTATTAAACGCCCGTTGATGCTGCTCAGACCATATGAAATCTACGCCCTTCTTCGTAATATCAGTTAAGGGAGCGGCTATTATTGAATAATTGTGTATAAAACGCCTGTAATATCCACTACAACCCAGAAATTGCTGTATTCCCTTGACATTAGTAGGTATCGGAAAGTTACGGATAGCCGACACCTTATCATGGACTACTTTAAGACCTTGGCTTGACACCATAAAACCCAAATAGACTAATTTTGTTTTGAAAAATTCACACTTGCTAATCTTTACCCTTAAGTTATGTTGTCTTAGTCTCTGTAGTACTAGTTCTAATTTACATAGATGTTCTTCTAAGGTGTTGGAAAAGATTACAAGGTCGTCCATATAGGCATGCAATATATCCCCTAGCAAGTCTCCAAACGCTATGTTAATCATTCTTGTAAATGTTATGGGAGCACAACGTAAACCAAAAGGCATCCGTAAAAATTCATAATGTCCCCTGGCTGTGTTGAAGGCTGTGTATGGGATACTATTTTCTTCTAATGATATCTGGTGAAAGCCTTTAAGTAAGTCCAAACTGGTAAAATATTTATTCTGACCTAACAAAGATAAAATATCGTCAGTACATGGCACTGGGAATCGATCAGGGATCGTCTCCTCATTTAGGCGACGGAAGTCTACGCAGATACGCCATGTTCGATCTTTTTTCGGTACAACTATCAATGGAAAATTATAAGGGCTGTTCGATTTCCTAATGACTCCTTCTTCTAGCATTTTACCTACTTCATCATTTATTTCATTCTGGAATTTCATAGGGAGTCTGTACGAGGGTACATAGATAATTTTCTGCTTGTCCTTTAACCTTATTTGATGCTCGATCACATCTGTTTTTCCTAAGGATCCATCCGTAGTAGAAAAAACATCATGATATTCAGTTAAAAGTCCAAAAATTTTCTGCTGAATTTTTTTGTCTTGAATGTCTTTATTGATTTTATTTTTAATAGATTGCAAAAGGGATTCATCCGCAACTGATTGAGCGTGATTAATTTCAGCAATGGTAAGAATACGATATTTATAAACTTCTACATCCAAGATATGTTGATTTTTGTGAATTACTAAAGGGGTATTTAAATGATTACAGACTTCAATATTACATTGTTGATGTGAGCCTACTGTATAAATAGCTTGTGTGACAGACAATCCATTAGTTTTCAAAGTGTCGGAAAGGATTAATATTTCAGATCCCGGTAATGTTTTCTTTACTTGCACTATTAAATTCAAAGGTACGTTTGGCTCGATAGATTGCGTGCAAGATGATATTATGGGTGAACGAGAATTCTGTTGGGTCGCGTATATTATTTCTTTATTGCTGAGAAAAGTTATTGGTTCTTCAACGTACGTCACTGTTTTATTTGTCGTCTCCTTTTTATCCAAAACTGATTTTAAGGTATTAGAAGACTTATAGAAATTTCCTTTGATGTACACGCCGTGCTTGGCAGGGGCTAAGATAATGTTTTGATTGCCCATAGATGGTTATCCTATAATTACAGCTGGATACATATCAATGTTTTGTACAACAACAAATGTATTGGCAAACGTGCGCTTACCGACCTTGAACTGAACATGAGTTACGCCTATTACATTTAATTCATTATTTCCTATACCCGAGAGTCTTCCTCCGGATTTTTCTATTGGAAAGTTCGAAAACAACAAATGATATGTCCTCAAATCCATGATATTACGTGGACTACCAGAGTCAAAAAATAATGTAAATGATCTGTGTTCTAAATTTACAGCATATAATGTTGGTCGTAACTCATTTTGGCTTATTATTGTATGAATTCGTTGCAAATCTATGGGAGCATGCACTGATTTACTTAATTCGGCCGTGTGTTTCATAGGAAAATCTACTGCCTCACAATGATCTGATAAAACATTAAATTGATTATTCAATACTACTGATGTTGACATGAATGACCTTGACCCAACATCACTCTCTTCCCCACTGGAGTTAATTATGTGGTAATTGCTTTGCTCTGCACATTCTGAAAATTAGTCTGACCTTGCGAGGTCTGGTTTGACGACCCAGGATCAGCGTTATTCGAAGAACTGTTTGTTTGTTTTTGATTCTGAACTACATTGACGTTTGGCTGTTTCTTCTTATTGAAATGATGATTTTTCTTTTTATTTCCATATGGAACTGACTGTGAAATTGACTGTCTATTTCTAGGATTCTGTTGTGTCTTACGCGAGTAGCACTGACTATATGAGTGAGTCGAACTATTATGTATCGAACAGAATCTCGATCTGCAGTCGCAATCAAGTGACCTTGACGTTTGCAATTATAACACGTCGTTACCGCAACTTGACTATTATTAACTACATTTACTTGTTGTGGCTTTGTTTAATTTTTTGCAAAAACTTGGGTTAACACGGGATCAAGATCAGGACACTTAGACATGTGTTTCTTTATCTGTTTATATACATCCAATTCCGTACTTGCTGGCGTTAACTTTTTATCAAAACACCGCACAAAAGCTTCAGGCAACATAAGTGTCATGCAAGTTAAATACATTAATCGTAAAAAATCTTTCACGGAGATGTTATCTCTTGTAACCCAAGTGGAATTACCTAAAATATCTTGATATTCATTAAGCCTATCGGCTATGAGAGCTGCTCTCTCAATAACATTAAGCTGAGTCATAGTGGCTTGATTAAGTGTATTTTTTAATGTTAAAACTACATCCAAGGCTTCTTCACCCCCATAGACCGCACGTAGCCTAACTTTGAAATCATCCCAGGTAACTGCTTCTTGAAATGAAACACCCCTTAAATACGCACTCGCATCTCCTTTAGAAAAGTCTATAAAACTTTTAGCTTCTTGTAATTGTACAAACGGGTCTATGATTTGTTTGGCATTTAAATGGGCATCGACGGATGAAATCCATGACTCCACATTCTGAGGCAAGAACCCATTAACCCGACCCTGAAAAGGAAGGATTGCAGAGCGAGCATTTACTAGTGTTACAATAGGAAGGGGGTTACCATGTCCTGCTGTTGGGTTACTCGGTCCAGGGGCTGGGCTCACAGGGGGCGTCATGTTTACGGTATTTCTTTTCCTATCTCTACGACCCCTTGCAATCCTATCAAAATATCTATATGAATACAGACGTCCACTGCGTAAACGCATAAGCACTAAATGATAAAGATTATAACAAAATTCCCCAAAACAATGATACTAATACAAAGATATTTCCCGAGAACTTCTGAAAGAAAACAGAATTAGCACAGAAAGAAAAACAAATTCTAGACGAGAATTCGAAGTTGAACACAGTTTCCTTTAATGAAAGGAAATTGAAGATTAGCAAACAACTCACCCCAGTAATAATGGACTATCGACTCGTGATAACTACACCTCACTGCTCAATACTGAAATGAATAAGAAATTGTACTTAGCTTCGGTTTATATGGCGAAGTATGATGTCGTCATTTCCTCTCTTTCTCTTGATGTTTGGGTGAATGTTTTCGGTCCGATTTCTGTTGAATGTAGTGCTTCCTGGATATGTTGCTTCAATGTTTTGTAAACGTTGAATGTCAATCCTTGGTTTTCTTAGGATGTTGATTGAAGATTCAGTTCCTCATTTTGTATAACATTCATTTGTTGGTATTAAATGTTTCATTTCTTCGGTGGACTATGATACTTAGTCAAAATTGTAGATTCATTACTGTTGATTTCTTGAAAATCTTCCTCTGGTTCTTAGAGTTTTATTCGCTGGTTCTTGAAGATCTTTCTCTGGTTCTTAGAGTTTTATTCGCTGGTTCTTGAAGATCTTTCTCTGGTTCTTAGAGTTTTACCGCTGCCACCATTTATTAGTGTGCTACTGTTGTTAACACACATTTGGGTTCTCTTCAAATGTCATCCAAAATGTGTTATATATTAGAGTTGGTATGTTACATCTTCAAGTAAAGTCTAAGTAAGTTAACTTTAAAATAGTTTATTCTTTAAGAACAGTGTTAACATCTCCATCACAGGGGTATAGCTGGTTTGGTCGGATGACCATTCCGTATGACATCGTAAAGTGAACTGATACAAATATCCAATTTACTACTAAAGTCTCCTCAGTTATCTCAGCATTTATGCATTTATAGTAAACACAACATTTATACCGGAAGATACTTGTTCCGTTCTCACAGACAACTTATTTCTCACGGGACTTGGTTGTGTTTACTCTTCATGAAAAATGTTACATTGCTGAGGTTTGGCCATCGCATCCTGCTTAGAATATGACTATGGCAGTTCTCACACTTCTCTTACTTCCACAATGACTTGTAGGTCATGTGTTTTATATATATATATATATATATATATATATATATATATATATATATATATATATATATATATATATATATATATATATATATATATATACATATATATATGTATATATATATATATATATATATATATATATATATATATATATGTATACATATAAATATATATATATATATATATATATATATATTTATATATATATACATATATATACAGTATATATATATATATATATATATATATATATATATATATATATGAATAATAGTACCAGGGTTATGATATACATCTTTATTGCTTAGCTTTTGGAAAATCTATTTCCATCATCAGAGCCTAAAATAGGATACATTGTATAAGTTAAAACATAGTATGAAAGTAAAGAATAATGGTGTCATTGAAAACGGAACTTTCCAATCTCTATACTGCTCGGGATCTAGGCCAGGAATTATGTACGGACTGCCAAAGGTTCATAAAAATAATTGTCCTTTAAGACCTATTTTCTCTGCTTGTGGGACGTACAATTATAATATAGTTAAATTTTGGTTCCGGTAATAGCTCCAATAACAGCGAATGAATATACAGTGAAGGATTCTTTTTCATTTGCTAAAGAAATTTCTAACCTAAACTTGGGAAAATGTACAATGGCAAGCTTTGACGTGGAGTCTCTTTTCACTAATATTCCTTTGACTGAGACAATAGATATCTGCGTGGAAGGGCTGTTTGGAGACGAAGAACAAGCGAATGGCTTTACAAGAAAGGAGATGAAGGAACTGCTGGGATTGTCTGCTAAGGATTGTTTGTTTTTATTTGATAAAAAGTTTTATGTACAGGTTGATGGTTGTGCTATGGGTAGCCCTATGGGACCTAGTCTCGCAAATGCCTTTCTTGCCTATTATGAAAACATCTAGTTAAATGAATGCCCTACTGATTTTAAACCTCTTTTTTATAGACGGTATGTCGACGACACGTTTTCATTATTTCGTAGCCCAAGTCATGTCCAATTGTTTTTAAACTATTTGAATTCCAAACACCAAAATATAAATTTTACTAGTGAAGTGGAAATGGATGGTAACATATCTTTCCTTGACATCAACATTCATAAATTTGGTACTGGGTTTAACACATCTGTCTACAGGAAACCAACGTTCACAGGCTTATGCACTAAATTCTCCTCTTTTATTCCTATACAATATAAGAGAAATCTTATCTGTACTCTTACTTATAGAGCGTATAACCTTTGCTCTAATTACCTCAATATTCATAAGGAACTGACATATTTTAAAAAACTACTTTAAAACAATGGATTCCCGTATAATTTTACTGATACTTATATAGGGAAAACACTAAGCAAACTCACGCTACCACCTTGTGAAAGGAAACTAATTGCTCCTCGGAAAAAATATCTTCTTTTCTATTCCATATCTGGGGTCCCACAGTTTTAAAATACGAAATCATTGCAGTAGAATTGTGGGTGAATTTTATCCTCAGGTATCATTGAAGAACGCGTTTTCCCCCTCAAATGCTATGAGCAAATTTTTCAAATTTAAAGACCGGGTCTCAGATGATCTTTATTCGGCTGTCATATACAAATATAAGTGTGATTGCTGTAATGCATCGTATATTGGAAAACGTGAAAGACATTACTGTGCAAGATTGTCTGAGCACTTCGGTCGTTCACCTAGAACGGGTAATTATATGGCAAAACCACCCCATTCAGCCATCAGAGACCATTCCGTAAGTGAGGACCACCCAATGTCCAAGGGGAATTTTTCCATTTTAGCCACTTCGCAGAGTAACCTCGACTTAGTAATAATGGAGGCAATATTCCAACACAAACTGAAACTAAACCTGGGCCGGGCAACGTATGAATTAAATTGTGTTTAATTTTATTTCATGTGAGTTTGTAGCGCTGGCGCTTTGATCTTTTATTTTGTATTTAGATTGATTTTATAGTTTTATGTTAATTTCTTATTTTATTTCATAAAGTTTTTGTATGTTCATTTTAAATTTTCTGTTTTAAATATTCATCATACTATGTTTTAACTTATACAATGTATCCTATTTTAGGCTCTGATGATGGAAATAGATTTCCCGAAAGCTAAACAATAAACGGATTTTGAGCGAAGCGAAAAATCTATTTTTGGGTGGGATAGCCATGACGTCCTGATGCAAGGTTCCTTTGGTAGCTTCCTTGGGTATATTCAACTACAGGGATATTCCCAGAGAATTAAACCACAGGTTATCACAGAATTCTAACTTCTGGTGCGAGTACCCTAAAGGTTTCCCTCTAGGATATCGTATAACAACAGGGGACGTATGTATTAACACGCCACATAGCTATCTGCACCCCATATAGAGTTAACACTTCGATATGGAAAGGTGGAGAATAACTGGGGAGCCGTTCCACAGTTACACTCGTCCATGGCTGCTTTTGGTACTCGAAACGTAAACAAACGGGCGCCATTGCTAAATGACGTCACGTCCGTCCTCATCCTAAGGCCAGCTCCTTGCTAATCTCCATGATACAGCAGGACAGGGCGGGGCCTGAAAGGCTGGACTAGAATAGACGGGAGGGTCCATCAGGACGTCATGGCTATCTCACCCAAAAATAGATTTTTCGCTTCGCTCAAAATCCGTTTTTTGGGCTCAAGCCATGACGTCCTGATGGAAGTGTACCAGAGAATTAATGTATCGTGGAAAATTTCCCCTTTTTCAAAGTAAGTGCCAAGGGGTCCGAACAGAGGTATGTAATGTGTCCTTGGTAGAGGTTCCGTGGGGATCCAGCTTCCTGCCCCCCTGGCAGAGAAGTCCCGGCGGATCATACCAAAATCCGAAGTGGTCATTGAAGGGCTACTCACCCTGCGGAGAGTTCGTGCAGGACTCGGAGACAAGACAGAAGGTTAATATTTGGGTAGGAATATTCTCAAGTGTAGACAGGTAATAGTTAATCACCATACACCATGGATGAGAGATCAATCTGGTCTCGAAGGATGGACGAAGGTAAGTATTCAAGTAGGAATATTACACAGCATGAGTGAGTATATAATACAGATAATTTATATTATTCTTCTCATTCCAAAGGAAAGGGGTAAATGAAACTATGACAATCATGTATTTCATAATGGTAATAGGAGCGGAGAGAGACGCACATGTAATAAAATAGACATTTTATTTCATAGATTGCAGGTTATAGTGATGATAATTGCAATAGAAGGTGTAAAGTTAATTTACAATAATAAGAATAATGTACATAGAAAGTAAAAGACTTCAATCTTGAATCTGAAAGAAATTTCACTTTTAGAAACACAAGTTCCGGAGGAACCTGCGGCTACCACGAAATGTTTAACTTCATGCACTTGCTTCGCGTAGTGCTTGAAGAAAACGCGCGACGATTCCCACCCTGTGAAGCTCTTGAGGCTTTCGAAATCCATACTCTGGAAGAAATTCAGAGAAGACGCGACTTTTCTAGGATCATGACCTGCGGGTGTACTGTCAGGATCCGCTCTGCGAATGAAGTAGGTGATTTTCGCTCTTAGTTGTTTCAGTGACAGGTCGCTACCCGATGTTTCTCCTTTGAAGAGTTGACCTCCACCAAAGTCTGAAGTTCTGCGAAGATAGACCTTAAGACTCTCCACTGGGCATAGAGAGACATCTTCCTTCAGGGGGCAGATTCTCCAGGGGCCCCATCTCTTGGTGGGTAATTCATTTTTTGCGAGAAACGTCGGATCAGGGAAGAGGGTAAGTTCTCCTGTATCTGCGAACAGATATGACCCTCGTCTCTTGATAATGCCACTATTTCGCTGACTCGGGCTCCCGAGGCGAGAGCAAAAAGGAAGATAACTTTTTGAGTCAGGTCCTTGAGAGGGCACGAATCGTTGTCCAGGTTAGAGGCAAAATGGAGCACCTTGTCCAGGGACCAGGAGATAGGTTTTGGCGGAGGTGCTGGGCGTAGTCTAGCGCATGCCTTTGGCAGTTTATTGAAGATATCGCTGGACAGATCAATCTGGAAAGCGTACAGTAGTAGTCTAGTCAAAGCCGATTTGCAGGTGGAAATCGTGTTGGCTGCTAAGCCTTGTCCATGAAGGTGAATGAAGAAGGACATGCAAAAATCAATGGTGATTTCCGTAGGAGTTTTTGCTTTGACGAACGAGACCCACTTTCTCCAGGAAGATTCGTATTGCAGTCGTGTGGATTCGGTCTTGTATTCCTCGAGGAAGTCTAGACTTTTCTTCGAGATCCCAAACCTTTTCTTTGCGGCCAGGGAGAGAAAATCATGAGATGAAGGTCCCTGACTTTCAGTGATGAAGCTAAGACAGTCGACTTCTGTACTTGCTGAGAGAGAACTGGGCCCGGGAGGGGGATCAGCGTGGGCTGCAGCTCCAGGACCAGGGGGTACCAATTGCTCCGGGGCCACTTGGGAGCCACTAGGGCCGCTGTCCCTTTGAAGGTTCTCAGTTTGGAGAGGACTTTCAACAGAAGGTTGGGGGGAGGGAACAGGTATATCCTGGACCATCTGTTCCAATCCAGTGACATGGCATCCACTGCTTCTGCCTTGGGGTCCTCGTGCGGGGCCACATATCGAGGAAGTTGATTGTTGTCGCTCGTTGCGAAGAGATCGATCTGAAGTTCCGGGACTTGGCAAGAGATGAAGGAGAATGATCTTGCGTCTAGAGACCATTCCGACTCTATTGGGCTTGTCCGTGATAGAGCGTCCGCCGTCACATTGCGGAATCCTTGTAGGTGAACTGCAGACAGGTGCCATTTCTTCTTTTCTGCCAGACGGAAGATTGGAAGAAGTACCTGATTTATCTGGGGCGATCTCAAGCCCTGACGATTGAGACATCTGACTATCACCGAGTTGTCCAGAGTCAGACGGATGTGGATCGAGGGAGGCGGAGAGAGTTTCTTCAGGGTGAGAAGGACCACCATGGCCTCCAAGATGTTGATGTGAAACGTCTTGAATAGGGGAGACCATGTTCCTTGAACCTGTCGTTGGTGGGAGTGACCTCCCCAACCCTCCAGTGAAGCGTCCGTGTGGATGTTGAGCGATGGAGGCGGGTGTTGAAGAGGAATGGACCTTTTCAGGGCCTTTGCTTCCGACCACGGCTTTAATAGTAAGTGAAGTCTGTTTGGGAGCCGTCTCTTGAGGTCTCTTCAAGCGATGGATGCAGAACGTCTCCAGACTCCCGCGGCATCCTTTAGCTGTGTGCAAAGCACTGGGTTTGTCACAGAGGCGAACTGTAGAGAGCCTAGAACTTGTTCCTGCTGTCGTCTTGAGATCCGTCTGGATTTCAGCAGTCTTCTGACAGACCCTGCTATTTCCTTCCTTTTCTTCTGTGGGATGGAAAGGCTGAAGATCCCAATGGATTCCCAACCATTGGAACTTCTGAGCTGGAGAGAGGCGAGATTTCTCGGCGTTTATCTTGAATCCCAGATATTCTAGGAACTGGGTGACTTTGATGCAGGATCTTACACAATCTTCGGGCGATGTCGCCCAGACCAGCCAGTCGTCTAGGTAAGCCATCACTTGGATGCCGCGAAGGCGGAGCTGTTGAACGATGGCGTCTGCCAGCTTGGTGAAGATCCGTGGAGCCACGTTGAGTCCGAAGGGCATGGCCCTGAAGGCGTAACTTTTCCTTTGGAGTCAAAATCCTAGGTAGGAGGAAGCGTGATGATTGATTGGAACGTGCCAGTAGGCATCCGCCAAGTCTATGGAGACCGTGTAGGCCCCTTGAGGCAGAAGGATCCTTATTTGTTGGAGAGTCAGCATCTTGAACTTGTTGTTCGCAATGAACTTGTTGATGGGGGATAAGTCTAGAATGACTCTGAGTTTATTGGAGTCCTTCTTGGGAACGCAAAATAGTCTCCCTTGGAACCTGGTTGACTTTACCCCCTTGGAACCTGGTTGACTTTACCTTCTTGTTCAAGAGTTCTAGGACGTATTCTTCCAGGAGGGGGGTTGATTGTTGGAAGAATTGCTGGGAGGCTGGGGGTGGTTGTGTCCAGCTCCAGCCTAGTCCCTTCTTGACGATGCTGTGTGCCCAGGGATCGAAGGTCCAACGATCCTGGAATTGGCGGAGTCTTCCTCCCACCGGAAGCACTTCATTGCTTCTGGTTTCCCGAGGGTTTGCCACCTCGGCCGCTAGCTCCCCTTCCTCCTCTACCTCTGGAGGGACGGCGAAACGAATCTCTGCTGGAACCTCTGCTTGAGCTCCTACCTCTGGGACGAAAGGTAGTAGCATGTTGCTCAAATGCAGGGGTGAAGACCAGTGACTGTGATACCACCGGCTGGGTGACCAGCTGAAAGGTCTGCTGTGGCTGAGCTGCCACTTGGGGAGTAGCGTAACCCGGAAACTGCCGTCTCTGTTGACGTTGCTGGGGTTTCTGTTTCAGTTATTTCCTCTTAGGTTGAGGGCCATCGTCCTGAGAGGATTTCCTTTTCTTTGACATGCCCCACTTATGGAGAAGGTTCCTGTTCTCCGTGGCGGCCTTGTCACCAATCTCTTTCACCAAGGAGGAGGGAAAGAGGTATATACCCCAGATATTGGAGGAAATCAGCCTCCAGGGTTCATGTTTTACCGTCGCGTTGGCAAACACGAATTCACGACAGGCTCTACGAGCCCTAGTGAAGCTGTACAGGTCCTTCGTCACCGTTGCCAAATGCGTTTTGGCTAGGACCATGTAGAAGTCCGGGATTCTAGTGTCTCCGGCCATAACTTCGAGCTGTACCTGGAGGGACAGCGATGCGGCAAGCCTCTCCTTCGTATCCTGTTCCCTACGAAGGAGGTGATCATTTAGCCTTGGGAGGTCCTCATTGAACTGACGACCGGCTACGTCAGGCTCTAACTTCCCCACTGTGAATGTTGACTGGACGTCTTTCCAGTGTCTATCATCAGGGGGAACAGTAAGGGAGAAGGGTCTGCACTCCTCCAATACAGGGCAAGGTTTCCCTTCTTCCACTGCTTTCAAGACCGCAGTGAAGGCCTTTTCTATAAAGGGGAAGGTCGCATCGTTCGGCGCAACGAAGGTTGGGTGCTTCTTACTGAGCGCCTGCATCTTGGAGTTGGTGAAACCCTTACTCTTCACCGCATTGGCTAGCATAGACTGGGCCTTCGCGAGATCGAACATGATTACTTCCTTCGGTTCGGTCTCTTCCTTTGAGGCTGGTTCGGACCTGAGCCAGACGTAACAGTCCGGATAAGCCTCGAAATTCGGGAAGAATTCCACTTCTTCCAACAAGATCGAGCCGACCTTCTCACTGATGAAGATCTTACCAGTCGCGATCGGCATATGCTCAGCATACCTCCATGGGTTAGTATCTGAGCAAGCGGGGAGGTCCTTAACCGAAACCCGTTTCGGTTGTTTAAAACTTCCTAGGTTAGACCTGAATAGCTCGTGGGTCTCGCGAACTTTTCTTTCCATGAGGGCTTCAAGCATCTTGAAGACCTCCTGAGTGCCTGATGGCACTCAGGGTCTGGGGTGGCAGAAGTCGAAGGAACAGGTTCCTCGGACGGTGCAGGAGTCGATGCGGGAGTAGGATTGGGAGCGACCTCATGCTCCGAATCAGGGTATTCCACCTGATCTTCCTCATAGTCGAGCTCCTCGCCCATGAGGTTCCTCTCCGTCCCTTCCGACACTTCCGACATACGTTCCACGTTGTCGGAATCTAAGTGGCAATCGTGCATGCACTGGGCCATGACGATATCAGGTTCCACCACTATCTGGACGGTGGGGATCTGATCACTGGGGACCACGGAGTCTTTAGATGCCTTTGGAAACAGCAAGGCCCTCAAATCTTCGGTGGCGAGATACGATCCGGTGGCGTTCTTCTGGAAGCCACGCACCCACTTGCATAGCTTCTCTCGAGCGTTGTCCCTTGCCTCCGCTGAAGGAGGATCGTCGAACGCTTCGACCAGACGACTCTTGCAGACTGTACAGTGCTGCGGGTCCCAGTATATCAGGTCGCCTTTCTTGGCGGCGCAGGGGGCGTGGGTCCGGCACGCCTTGTGCCCGTAGAAGTCCGGGCACTTCACTCCACAAAAGTTGCTTTCGCACTTCATATACTCCTCCTGTAAAAGAAAGAGATCATGAGTACATGGAAGGCATAAGAATGACTTACATTACTCTAAATTTAAGATAACTTAATCTAAGTTTTTAAGCATTAAATAATTCATAAGTAATATAATGCCTGAGAGTAGAGAGCGGGAAAGGAAGTAGATAGACACATACTTGTGAATCCCGCCCAGTCGGTTACCGTAACCTTATCATTAGGCAATTTCTTTTGTGGCCGACGGTCACAAGGCGGATATCCATATGGATAAGCCGTGGTGGGTAGAAGCTAAGCCTCTAACAGAAATTACCTGCGAGGTGTATCAGGGGCTGAGACCACTCAGTTCCCTGGGGTAGAAGGGGAATAGGAGAACCCTTATTAGATATAGGTTCCGGCAATCGGCTGTACTAAGACACACAGAGTATGCTGGAATATTGTAATGTGCAATCAGACAGCACAGCCGCAGATTTAGATGGTAAGACAATACCTATATATAGAAGTGGCTAAGCCATCTGGCTGCAGTGTGATGACTGTCGACATGTTGTCGGCAGGTATGAGAAGGGGTGCATGTCCCTTGACGTCTCTGGAGGGTTCCGGCAGACCAACGGCACGCCGGAGGCCGGTCCAGCAGGGTGGAAGGCATCAAGACAGACACATTGAGTATCTAAATAAAATACCATCGTGGCGACCGCCGGCACAGCGGCGGGTTGCCGGCAAGAGGCGGAGGCTCCGGCACAGCGACGGGTCTCCGGCAGGAGGCGGCGGCTCCGGCAGCCGAAGGCTGACGGCCTGGTGAGCTTGGATCAGTTCATAAGATAATTACGTATATGGTTGTATACCTAGACCGCCAGCAATCAATGCCGGCACGCCGGTGGCCAGCTCCGAAGGTCGGCCAGCTGTTACTAGGTAAAAGGAGGGGTGGGACATCGGCTGTATGCCGACGGAAGGCGGCAGCCTCCGGCACACGGAAGGCTGACGACTTAGAGGAGGGAGAGAATCTTATGAAAGAGTGTCACCAGAGGTAAGGCGGTATCGCCGGCAGTAGAGGCGGCAAGGGACCGGCACCAGGATAGATGGAGAGAAAGGTAAGGAGGGATTGGAGGGGTAAGACCACACACCCCTCCTGCATTCCTCTGGAGAGAATGCACTCATGAAAGGAGTAGATACTCCTAGCATCCGGCGGCAGGGGGCCGGTAGTCGGCCGGGTGCCTGGGGTAACCCAAGGGAGGGTTAGAGTGCACTCAAGAGTGGGAAACCCCCGCTGGCCGGACCGCTGCCGGCGACTACCCCCATAGAACGCTATGAAGGGTATATGTACCAGAGCGGCCAGCTCAGCAGGAGAACAAGTTAGCCCCACCACTCCACCCAAGGGAGGAGCTGTAGGACTAAGGACAGATGTGTATAGGCAAGCCTACACCAAAGGGATAGGTGGGGAGGGAGAAGAAGAGGGGTCTTTCATAGCGGAGGCTCTGTACAAGAACGGCCACCAAGGATAAGGAGAACGCTCCCTAGCCTAGGTTAGGTAACCAGAATGAGATTGGTACAGGAGTACCGTCTCAAACTATAAAAGTACAGAACTAGCCCCCCACCCCCAAAGCCTAACCTAGATAAGGAGAGTTAATTCCTAGGCTAGGTAGGCTGAAAGACACATCGCAAGTTGCAGGAAGGGATGAGTAACCCAACCAGATGCAACTGTGGAAGGGCAGAGCCGTTCCTATTTCTCGGTCGCAACCCTAAGGGGGGATCATTCCCTTAGGGTAGACTGAGAAGCAATAAATACTCTGATTGTAGACAAGATTCCCCTATATAGAAGGGGAAGCATGGCCACACAAAGGGAATGCCCGCAGGCAGGGGATTAGGGAGCATATAATGGTTCCAACATTTAGGTCAGATTGGAAAGAAACGCAATCAAACCGATCCCCTATATGATCCCCGAAGGCAAAAACATTTACATCACAGTTAACAGTATGTTAAATAATGCCACAATCTTCATAACTTAACCTAGGATCACTGGTATATATCATGCATGAACACAAGTGCTAGGCTATCTAGCCTAGGGGTTAAGCTAGCGATCTAGTATGGGGTCGAACGACGACCGAGTAGATGAGCGTTAAAACACGATATACGTAAATCCTAGCTATGAAGACTAAATAACTAACAATATCAATTAGTTAAGGGGCCGGATAAAGCGGTTCTGGCTAGCTAAATAAGGCATGCAAAAGAACAGCGACGCCATAAAATGGCGCGTCCGGGAACGGCACAGCTCTGCCACAAAACACAATATTTTACAAAAAGTAGAAGTTACTTTACGGCTAGAGCTTATTTAAACAATACTGGGACCTGGTACTCAACTTTCCAGAAGAAGGCGAGGCTGAAGGTAAAGACATAACGGCGATGTAAGTCGATGAAAATCGCACAAAGGGAAATCCCACCAAAGCAAGGCGCTACAGGCAGAAGGATGAGGACGGACGTGACGTCAGCCCAAAAAAGATGTACAGTATATCATAACCCTGGTACTATTATTCATATTGAAACTCCGCTTTCCACGGAATAAATCAATAGCTGATATATATATATATATATATATATATATATATATATATATATATATATATATGTATATATACATACATAGCAGTAGGTTTGCCAGGGCACCATCCGCCCGTTGAGATACTACCACTAGAGAGTTATGGGGTCCTTTGACTGGCCAGACAGTACTACATTGGATCCTTCTCTCTGGTTACGGTTCACTTTCTCTTTGCCTATTCATACACCGAATGGTCTGGCCTATTCTTTACAGATTCCCCTCTGTTCTCATACACCGGCCAACACTGAGATTACCAAACAATTCTTCTTCACCTAAGGGGTTAACTACTGCACTGTAATTGGTCAGTGGCTACTTTCCCCTTGGTAAGGATAGAAGAGACTCATTAGCTATGGTAAGCAGCTCTTCTAGGAGAAGGACAATCCAAAATCAAACCATTGTTCTCTTAGTCTTGGGTAGTGCCATAGCCTCTGTACCATGGTCTTCCACTGTCTTGGGTTAGAGTTCTCTTGCTTGAGGGTACACTCGGGTACACTATTCTATCTAATTTCTCTTCCTCTTGTTTCGTTGAATTATTTAAAGTTTATATATGAAATATTTATTTTAATAATGTTACTGTTCTTAAAATATTTTATTTTTCCTCGTTTCCTTTCCTAACTGGGCTATTTTTCCTTTTAGGGCTCCTGGGCTTATAGCATCCTGCTTTTCCAATTAGGGTTGTAACTTAGCAATTAATAACATATATATTTATATGTATATATATATATATATATATATATATATATATATATATATATATATATATATATATATATACATATATATATATATATATATATATATATATATATATATATATATGTATATATATATATTTATATATACTGTATATATACATATATATGTATATATATATACTGTATATATATATATATATATATATATATATATATATATATATATATGTATATTTCAAATAAGCCATATATATTAATACATTAAAGTCTGGATTCTCTTAACGACCTCGGGATCAGAGCCCAAGGCGGAACCGCCCAAAGACTATGATATCGTACCGGCGGGGATTTGAACCCTCGTCCGGGATATCTGTATGCCAGTGACCATACCACCGGCGGGGTGGTATGGTCACTGGCATACAGATATCCCGGATGAGGGTTCAAATCCCCGCCGGTCCGATATCATAGTCTTTGGGCGGTTCCGCCTTGGGCTCTGATCCCGAGGTCGTTAAGAGAATCCAGACTTTAATGTATTAATATATATGGCTTATTTGAAATATGAAAGAAACACGTTTAAATGTGCAAAAAAATTTATCATATATATATATACTGTATATATATATATATATATATATATATATATATATATATATATATAAATTATATATATCTAGCTCTGCTCCCATTCGGATAGTGTTTAATTCTTCGGCTAGGTGTAGGAATTTTTCTCTGAATGAAATGTGGGCAAATGGTCTTTACTCACTTTTGGGTGATTTACTAAGGTTCAAAGAAAATGAAGTAGCATTTGTATGGGATTTAGCCAAAATGTATAACACAATATATTTGTTCCTATTTGACCAACATTGTCATATGTTTCCTTGGCGAGATTTAAAGGTTGATGTTAAGCCAGATCATTATATGTTGACTTGTGTCCCATTTGGTGACAAAGCCAGTGGAACTATTGCTATGCTTACTTTGAAATTGACTGCAGAGATGAGCAAGGATAACTACCCAGTAGCGACACTGATTATTGTGGATAATAGCTATGTTGATGACATATTGGGAAGATGTGATAGCATAGAGACTGCAAACAAAATGATGAAACAAATTAAAAACCTCATAGGTCGTGGTGGTTTTGAAAAGATATCATTGGATTCTGTCTGGAAATGAAAACCTTGAAAATCCCAAAGTTAAAGTGACTAAAAGGGAAAAGGATAAGGTTTTAGGAATTGTGTGGGATCCTCATAGAGCCTGGTTGGTATATGAAGTTAAAATTCAATTTTCTCCAAAGCATAGGGAAATTCCTACTGAACCTAATTTGGCGCCAGATGATCTCATAGTTAATGTGTCCCAGTATCTAACTAGAAGAATGTTTTTAAGTCAAATTGCATCTCAGAATGATCCTTTGGGACTGGTTTGTCCAGTACCTTTTAAGAGCTAATTGATTATAAGAGAGCTATTTTCCCTGACAGGCGATTGAAGGAAAAGTTAGCCATTATGACTGGGATAGTGCAGTGTTGACAGAGATTGGGTATGAGTGGTTAAGTTATTTCCAGATGTTATTTGATCTACGGTCTCTGAGCTTCTCTAGGTGTGTCAAAGTATAAAGTGCCATCGGTAGACCAACGCTGGTGATTGTCTCTGACATGTCTAGTTCGTCATATGGAGCATGTGCTTATGTTTGGTGGAAAATGTCTGACAAGGAAGATAACGGTGTTGTACAGGTTTACTTGGAAGTTAGCAGAAGTCTTGTTGGTAGATAAGGGTAAAGAGGGGAAAGTTAGAAATGTCACTGAGGTACAAACCAAGGAAGCTTGGTATGATGTAAGAGGGGAAAGGGGTGTAATTGTGAAATGATCTGCTCATAGAATTGTAGTAATTTTGCCTATCGAGGAACGTCTTAAACTTAAAATAGTTTAAATATTATGAGTATTTGTGTGCTTGTTTGAATTCAAAGAATTAGTCGATTTGACTTGACATCCATATGATGGTCAGAGATTTAGTTTCGTTATTGGTGGAGTGTATCATTATAATTTTAATATAAATATTACCAATTGACTGTTTGGTTAATGTAGTTGGTGCAGGTTAAAATTCATTTGTTTGCGCATGCGCATGAGAGACTTCTGGTGAAGGTGGCCAGAACGGTGGCTGACTTCGGATACACTGGATGAGGTTTGTGGTGGCGATGGTCACGTGATCAGATGCTCTTGATATGAGGTGGATATTATTTGGTTTAGTGATTAGTGTACCCTAACGTGTACTATTATTTATATTGTCTGTGAATACTTTTCAGTACGATTGTACTCATTGTCAAAGAGGTTACGAGTTATCAAAAAAAAAAATTACGCATAAATTGAGGGATTTTAATTGTTCATTAAAATTGTCTTGTTACTAAGATGGTTGGATCTTGCACCAGGGGTGCGTGTTGGTGTATCTCGGTAATTGGTGTTATGATGTTTAAATGATATACTGTTATTTTTTACTATTTGTCCGTTGGGAATGTGCAATAACATATGAATGGATTACTACGTGTGTGTAGTATTATAAGTTTCATAAATGTTTGCAGTTAAATAAAAGGACGGAGGCGCCATTCAAGAAGTTTAATTGGTTGAGTCTCATGAATTCCCAGTCCGTCGATGTCGTAATTGTTGTAAGTGCTAAATGTATTCATTCGCTTGTGATACTAGAAATACTTTTATATTTGAATGATGGAATTAAACTTACTGCAAGCTACTAATATTCTGAACAATGATGTTTTCACTGGACATTTGTGCAAAATTTGATTATTTCACATAAGGTAGAATTTTGGGAATGAACAATGATGTATTGATTGAAAAAAAATTTACGTATTTTAGTTTGAATCCTGATCTGATAAAGACGTGATGCAACAGCGTGGTTGGTGACCTAGCGAAACAGGTTATGTTATGTTAGCATACTCCTTTCATCACATTTATATAATGGAACAGTCATTCTTCCCGCTATATCATTATTAATATAAATGATAAACCAAGCTTTAATCCTTGATAATAAAGCAGAAACACTAAACCGAAATTAAAATTCACATGAATAAAAAACCATTAGAAAAATAACAAACTATGAAACTGACTCATTTCAAACTGCTGAAAAAATCAGTCTATATTTTACTTTGTGGAGTTCTCACGAATCTATTATAAGATAGGGTATCATTCCACAATTTTGACACTAGGAACAAAACTTCTAGATTTTCCTAGATGATGTCGAGTACAGGCGGAAATATTTAAAATACGTCACATATGTTGAATATGAAAAAAAAAAAATATATATATATATATATATATATATATATATATATATATATATATATATATATATATATATATATAGTTACTAGCTGTAGAATATGAAAGACTAAAAATTATTTATTGTCATACAAAATTGCTACTTCTAATATATCTTTTAACCCGCTATTTTCCTCTTGTTCTAATAATTTACTTTATCATTATCTATGGTAAAAGTTTTGTAAATCGGCAGTCATGTAAACATGTAAGCATGTCTATCTTAAATAAACTGTTCTTTTCATCAGGAAAAATATTTTATCTATAGGATTCTAGGTTTCCGAAACAAAGAGTTGTCCAATGTTTAGCATAATAGAAACATGTAAAAATATACTTTGTCTTTAATTCTATATATATATATATATATATATATATATATATATATATATATATATATATATATATATATATATACATATATATACATACATATATATATATATATATATATATATATATATATATATATATTGGCACTGTGCATTAGTTGCTGAATATTTGTGATATGACATCTTAACTATTCCTAAAACATTATTTCTTATTCTTGCCTTTTCAGCAATATAGAATATCTTATGATTTCTATTTTGATGTAATGAACAAATATAAATCCAGTTTATCATATATGAGACTGGATGTTTCAAATTACAGAAATATGAATATACCAGTTGTCATTCATCATGACTATATACCGTCATAAACGCCATTTCCCCAGTCAAGCTTCTCCTACTCTTCCTCGAGAGCCACTTAGTTGATCAATAGAGAGTTTGATATCAAATTCTCTAGCCTCACTCGCTCCTGTAATTACGAAATAAGTGTGGACTGATGAACCAATTTTCATCAGAGGTCCATATGATTAGAGTGAGAAATGTGATACGTACAGGTTATTACACTTTGGATGGTGCCAATTCATAACTTCCAATATAATTCAGAACACACACGCGCTGTCATTCATATGCTAATTGAATGTTCAAGTTAATGCATCAGAACACACGAATATAATCGTCACAAAGAAAATACTCACAATACAGGATGATTATATCCAATAAAATAAATATATGAAAACAAGACTACACTATTATGTATCACAAAATCTTGTAATATACATCGAAAAAATAAAGGGATCTTGAATTATATCTATTATGCATGCCTATGTAGTTTATGAGATACTAGCAAACCCGACCTGTCAAAAATGGCGTCAGATATTTTTTTATAGATGTGCACGTACACGAATGCACTCACACACACAGAAATTCAACCCTTAACTCGCCTCCTCCCTTCTCTAACTACAACCCGCTGGTTCTGTAATTTGTGGGAGAGTGTGGTTTCCGAGTGTACCTCTCTTGATACCACCCATTCCTCCTGTTCGTGATATATATATATATATATATATATATATATATATATATATATATATATATATGTGTGTGTGTGTGTGTGTGTGTATGTGTGTGCGTGCGTATGTATATACAGTATATATATATATATATATATATATATATATATATATATGTATATATATATATATATAGTGTGTTCATATATATATATATATATATATATATATACACACAGATATATATATATATATATATATATATATATATATATATACATAAATATATATATTCAGACACTTGCTCTTTATTATATGGTGAAGATATCATGTAATTATCTGAGACTAAAATATCATAATGAATCATCATATTTCTTAAACCTACAGTTGATTTAGTTGCTATATTAATCAAATTATTATTATTATTATTATTATTATTATTATTATTATTATTATTATTATTATTATTATCAGTATTATTATTATCAAAATAAAAATTATTACTATTCTTATTAATATTATTTAAATTCTTGTTGTTATTAGAATGAAAAAAAAAATCATTATTATTAAAGTTATCAACATTGATAAGGATAGTAATGATCTTATAAAATTTATCCATCAAAGTCTTATTATGTATCATAATCCCTAAGTCTGTGATAAAAACACAATTTTGTTTTCTTGGTTTAAATCTCGTATACTGGTATTCTTATCCATCTTTGGTGTACAAATAAAGGAATTGCCATGTATTTGTAAATGATTCAAACATGAATATAGTTCCCTTGTTAAAGATTGTCATCAGAATCTGTCCTCCAGTGATCTTAGAGTTGGCCAATTCTGCCATTTGTTAGAAAAAACCATCTACTTCATATCCCAATATCCTTATAGATGAAGTTGATGTTGACAAACACATGAATTTCTGTTTATTTACTCTGCTCACCCTAGCAAAGACTTTGCACACGTGTAGATTGTTGTGTTGTATCCTCATGTGACTTGGATTGACATATATTCATGTGAATTGAAGTGAGAAGTAGTTTTAAGATTACATTTCTACATGCACAAATGCTATCAGTGTACTAATATTAAGTGGTTTAGAGGCATTCAGAATCGTACAAGTACCTTTTTATTCAGGATTCCTTTGCTGAAATTGGAAAAGAGTACATTTAAGGCAGAGTGAGTTTCAACCTAATTACACTTCATTTAAATTTGACCCCTTTCATGATGAAGAGAGTCTTCATACAGGCCTCCAAGGATATTTTAGGCATTGTGATAATGTTATACACACTACACATGATGTGTTTGATTACAGCATCCACAGGTACATGACTAAGATCGTTATAATTTTATTGCAAAAGAATTCTTGAGAGCTTACAAGAAATTATTAAACGCTTGAAGAAAAACCCTGTTAGAATTTTATGAAATTATGAGATTCTTGAGTCCATTTTCTAGGAGATAAGTCTGATGATGATTTAGACAGATAGAGCTTGATTACCTGTCATTACACTCCCATAGATATAATTAGGTTGAAATACACTTGTGAGTTTGAGGTGTGAGATATATTTTAGGCTTTCAGAATCTTATTGTTTTTTATCCTTTTCTGTTTAAAGTCTTTGATTATTTTAGAAATATTTTGGAGCTTTGTCGGTTGTTTGGATGATCATATCATTATTCATCTTTTGTTTCTTTGTCAATATTCCTCATGGGTATGATTCCAGTCAGTAATAGATTTGGTGAGGGAAAAGTGCAATAAGAACTCACAAAGCCTGATTAGCCAGATATCAACTTTTAACCATGTAGCTAATTAGGTAAAGTTTCTAAACAGAGTGAGCATTAAGGCCATATCTGAGAATTGGCTATTCGTTATTGGTAGGGAGAGAGTTTATAACGATGGTACTTTTAACCTTAGTGTGGGGAACCTAGATGGCATCCATCTAGAGATAGCAATTTGTCGAAGAATGCATTCTCCAATTTCTTGGTCAAGTGTGTCCTATAGTATATATACAGTTACCCATCAGCAGTTATATATTCCTTACCAATGTTATTGTATACACTGTTTAAAAAAAACTTTAAGCTTAATTGGAAATTGTCCTTGAAAATATACTGTTCATCCGTATTTCAGTAAAATACAGACGACCGTAATTTTACCCTATTTTTTTATCATCTTTTACGGGTTGGTGACTGTAGTTTCACTCCTTAACGTCAATATATCCGTTTTTAAAACGGCAAATGTCTGGCAACATTTATTCCCTGACTTTTACCGTGTTTTTAACCAAATTTTTAACAGTGTAAGATATTCCCCCAATCTCCTTTCTCCTTCATTTGCAGCTTTCACTCATCAAGTTAACTTTTAAAGGCATGGATCCCATAATCTTTGATTATTATATTGATGTTCTGTTGATAGACCAATAACGTCAATACATCAAGATTTCTCACTACTGAAAAATATCTGAAAAAGTTTAACAGAATCCTAGATCCTAGATTCAAATGTCACTACATTTCCAGGAATTCCATAAAAGAAATACGGTGGGTGATCAACTGTACCATTGAGAAGAAAAAAATACCCCTTATCTCCCACGTTTAAGCTCTTCATCAGCCTTGACATCCTTAGAAAATCCCTTCAAACTTATTACAGGTCTCTAGAAAGAGCACCCCTTACCCACATTCATCATCAATAAAGGTTGCCTCAACACACACACTACAAAGAAATTGTAAGAGAGTTTTCCCCGTGTGAGGTTTTCACTAACATCTATGTATTAATAAGAGAAGTAAAGATGATAAGATCCATTTTTTCTACCATTGGTTCATTGATCATACCTATTACTGGGGTAGAATCAAAGTGGGACCTTAACAATTGAATAGTTTTTCAAGCAACTCAACCCTGCATTTTACCTGTAAAAGAAATTATTAGGAAACATCTACATTTCTGTATGATTAATAATGTAAATAATTAATACAAGCTTCTTAATTAGTGAATACCTGAGAAGAATATCGCTATATTGTATGTAATCTGAGAAGGTTATTACTAAATTGTATACAATCTTTCGCCAGGCTATATTAAAAAGATTATTTATAGATCATGAACCATTTTTTTAAAGATTATCTATAGATCAAGAACCAATTTCAAAACTCTTCCTTAAACCTGAGAACCTTTAAAAAAATAAATAAATAAATAAAAAAAGTTATGTAGAAAATAATAACTTCATTATGATAGCTGAATCCTGTTTGTAAGGTATACACAATTTTACCAACTTTTTTTTTTTAATTATGGTATTATAAAAATGTTTGACCAGCTAACAAAGTTTGGATAAGAGTGGTACAAAAGTAATTTGGTCAAACTAAAATGTTCAAGAATCCTGGAAAACCAAGGATGGGGAACCTTTTTGCAGTCATTGTCTACATTGTAAACAGTACATTTATTAAAATTTGACGTTTTTGTCAGAAAAAAAGGTAAGTAATGATGCATCAAGGTTATAATTTTATATCTACTCTACGTTTCCTTTCAGATTTGGGTCTTCGTGCTGCCCTTTCTATAGCGTAATCTTAAAGACTATTTCAAGTCAATCCAACCTAATAATTTAAGCCTATTCTATTTGGAATGCAGAAAATAAGTCGAAACTGTCCGTATATGTACTGTAAAACTTCAATAGTCTAAAACTTTAATTTTAGCAGATTTGCACTCTATGAGACTTTCTAATAATAATATCGTAGTATTGTCATTAAATCGGACTATTAGGATTCATAAACTAAAGTATATTTCATTAAAACTATTATAAGATGAAAAAACAGTTTATTCTAGAATTCAAATTTTATTTCAAAACTTTTCACAAAGGAAGATTTGTTTATATATCTCAATTTCATGAAAATAGTAAAAACACTTATACAGTTAGTTTTTAAAAACGAATGTTGCTAATATATTTTACAGTGAATCTCATATTTAGGTACGAAAGAATTAAAAGGCCTTAATAAGTGTTTAGAAAAGGATTGTTTAAACTGAGAATAACCTTTGTCACCATGAGTTCTGAATGTTTAGTCTAAGATTTAACTTTTATATTTCGCTAAGAACGTTGTGATGATCACTGAATGAATATTTCCTAAATACATAGATTTCAACAAATTTCTATATTCGTATTTTGATTTTTAAATATGTTTTATCAATTACATTTATATTAAACATGCTTTGGTTCATAAAATATTTTACTCAATTCCATATACTTAGCTCTATTGTTTCTTGATTTAACCTTTAAATATGTGTTTCTATAATATCCAGCAAAGCAGAATTTTGTAGACAAAATGGGACACATGATCTCTACACCAATTTTGTTATATTATTATTATTTCCTGACTGTTCCGTCATATTGAAAGCACTCGATAGTCAAACTTGTTCCAAAGATAAATAAAATCTCTGCCATTCAAACTTTGTTACGACTAACACTAAACTTGCCTGTTACTATCGCATCCACATTATATTTTATTTTCTATATTAACACGGTTCCGCAAGCATACTGTAGATGTGTTTGATATATATTTTCCCATTTTACTGATGTTTTGCTATTAATGCAGTTTTAAAATTGGATGTTATTTGATAAATTGTAACATTATAACCTTTTAGCCCATCTAGCCTTTCTATACCCCAATCAATTCATTAATTTATTCTTGTGAAGACTTAATATTTGGTACTGATGCTGCCGTAACTCCATTTCTTTGTTAATCACTGTTATATTTTTTTCAACAACTCTTTTCTTTACCTCTTTTGCAAAATGGCCCAATTGGTATAAATATAATATTACTAATTGGCAGCTACTTCCAGGATTAGTACTTTTTTTCTTATTAATGACTCTTTTGCTCGAGTACATTTGATTAAGAATTAAGATTAAATTCAAATAAGTACCGAGGAAACATTTTCTACCCATTTCTCTACGCAATAGGTTGATTTGTCTTTTTATATAAAGAAAGTGTGAGGTTGTTATTTTTCTTTTCTTTTCATGGAGGGTTTGGTTTATAAATGAAAAATATATGAGCCAATCCAATTCATACCGTACAAACAACGGAGTTTCTTTCAGTTACTAGATGGAGCAATGACTTTCCTATTGATGTTAAAGGTTTTGTACCAAAGGGTAAATTGACATAAAACTTGAATGAACCTTTTAATGACCTAAAATGATGGCAAATAAGATATAGGTAAAGATCTTATCTAATTGTACGTAAATATTAAATTCACGTCTTTATTCTAAGACAAATATAAAAGAAGATAATACCTATAGAAAATCATTGTATATCAGGAGTGAGCTGAGTATTTTGAGAAATGTATGACATCATCTGGTGGTTTATTTTTCTATCCAAAATCATAAAATTTACGTATTCCCGCTAAAAGTGCAGAATGAATGGACTAATGCTTCTTATGCCTCGAAAGTATAACATTATATCAATACACAAAATCAATGTCGACGGCAATAAACAAGAATATAAATAGGTGATAGAATACGGGAGGGCTAATTTCCTAGATTTAATCGCGCACTAAAGGCTCTTACTTACAGTGAAGATATTAATTCCAACGGTATTATTACCTCGCATGGTCCTTCGCATAATAACGTAATACCTTTTTATGAAAGGTATTGAAGCATCAGGTTTCTATTTTTTTTTCTTTACCTTTAATTAAAGTTCTCCGATATCTAAATCACATCTAATTTCTTTTCTAATATTTTTTTTTAACAAATAGAGTATCTTTGATTTGTGTTTCAAAGAAAAATAAACCGCACACAAAATCAGAGAGTGCCGTTCAAGACATCCACGAATGCGCTCAATAAATCCCAGTGATATCAGACAAGAGGAAGGAAACTTTTGACTTGGGATTAGATTACCCAATTCCTTTCTTCCATGTTTTTGTTTTTCTTTACAATTGAGAAGTTTATACGGAATCGTAAAAAAAAGAAAAAAAAAAAAAAAATCTGTGGAGTAGAGAGGTTGAATATCCTCATTGTTGAAAAATTAGATGATGTTGGATTTCATAATCATCAGTTCTTGAGGAGCTACTAATTCAAAAGTATTTTCCAAATTACAGATTGTATTAAAAAAAAAAAAAAAAAAAAAAAAAAAAAAGACAGGACGAGAATATGTAAGAACAAGAACAAATTGCTGGGTACGGATGGTAGGAGACAAATTGGCTATTTCCTTAGTAACTACAATATAAAGAGTATTTCTTAGTTCTTTTTATTCTTCCGATTGTTGCTTTACTTTTTCTTAATTTGGAATAGGGTCATATTAATATAGTCGTAAGATCTCGAATAAATGGCACTAGGCTCTGAATCGATTAGAACAAAATCTTATATCATCATTCAGCACATACTTCCTGTGAATAATTTTTCAGTGCACACATACAGAAATTCAGTAAAATTATACTTTATCTCTTGCCCATACTTGACAAAGTTTGTAATTTTCTACAAACCCCATATATTTCCCAAAATGGGTTGGACATGTCAATTCATAAAATATATAGTCCTGAAACTGAATCGTTTATGTAGTTTCAACGATCTGCATGCCTTTATTCATTGTTTTTATCATACCGTTATTAGAGAAATTTTCTTACATTTCCTATAAAAAACAAACTAGGTGTATCTCCCTCTTAATCTTAGTGGCACGCCTTCACTCCTTCTCTTTCATCCTTCCTCCAGACATCTCTCTCTACCACATCCTAAAGAGAAGTAAAAGCTTCTTTAAGAGGCACTCGGCGTCTCTTGGGCGTAAAAGCACTCCCTTGGTACATTGCACATAGCAAGTCAGCCCAGTCCATTATGGTAAAGACTCCACATGGTGGGAAAGACGGATTAGAGCCGAAATGGGATAGGCGGGGAAGATAGGGAAGGCACTGAGAGGGGACAGACTTCCCATCGTAGGCTTTTCTTTACACCGCATATAACCATAGCTTTCCGAGGGAGGAATTTTGTGGTCAGCTTATATCAATGCTTTTTTTTCTACGCAATCTCTGTATCAGAATTTATTCTGACTAACAGAGTTCTGCTCAAATTGAAATGATATACGAGTCTGGTAGTTTTAGTTTTCTTCTTTTATTTTCCATGGAACTTTATGTGATTGCAATTCTAGTAAAAAACCTCATTATTAATATAATAGATTATCATCGTGTAGGTTTTTGTTTTTGGAGCGTTATGTGTTTCTAAAGGTTGACCAGTTATGTGTATTTTGAACTAGAAGGAACAGTATAAAGTGATAGTTTCTTGTATCCCTTACTTTGGAATCCAATGTTTTTTTTTTTTTTTTTTATTGAAAATATAATTTTCATCTACATATACATCGAGATAATTGACTATTATAAATTATAGATACCTGCAAACCAGCAGGTGCGTACTTCAAACGTTAAGGATCTCATGACAAACATGCAAAAGTTGCGTTCTATTGGGCTGATGTGAAAAACTATGAAAGATAATGTCATTCCAATACATACATAAATTTTTTGTCTCCTTTATACATCTTAACATCGATTATCTTATGAAAAATAACAACAGTCCAACCATTTTAAAGATGAAATATTCAGCCAGGCTGTCAACAGAATTTTAACGAACAAAAATTATGACACGTTTTATCATTGTTAAATACACCCTTCGCCTGATTTAGTAAATTAGTTTGATTCTATCCCATTAATTTACTCGTTCTGTAAATAAACAATCTACTAAAAGGTAAGGGAGTTTATTTTTGTGGTATTTACTCGGCGGGGTTAGTTGGATTTCACCAATGTTGTAAAAGATGTAAGTTGTTGAGTTGTATCCTTCACTTATTATGCTAGAGGAGTACTTTTCATATGAAAAATTTAATTGAACTTATCTGTGAAAAGTAATGTATATTCTATGTAATAATGAATATCAATGTGTTATGAAATTCTGGTCGCAAGATTTGAGCGTGGAATTTGACTGAAGGGTCTGTCAATTTACAAATCACAATAAATATTTGTAAGCTGTTGAAGTTGCTAGCGACTAATATTATAGACTACTATGTTATCACTTGGTATTTCTGGGTAAAATTTCCAATAGTTTTACATTAAGGTAGAATTGGAGAAAGGTACAAATTTATGTATTTTAGGTTAAATCCTGCTCGATAAAACTCTAGGAAAGAAATATGACAGTGAATAACATATCAAGCTAACTTGGTTGCTATTTCCTTTAATGTTCTGGATTTATATTATGATTTTCGTAATAGTATTGGCAGTATCAGCAGATTCACCATAATATTTAAGAATATTATATGGTTTACAGTTACAAAATGCAGTCTGACAAGGTCAAATATGAATCTTTATTTCCATGAAGTTGGAACCTATTGTATATGATCAAGATACTATGTCATAAAAGGTCACTTACTTGAAACAGGCTAATGACTCATCAATTTCAAATTACAGTAACAATGCCCTTTTAACTGACTTTTTGTGGGCAATTCATAAGAAGGGACTATTGCTCCTAGCAATGAAACTTGAATAGCAGTCTTTGTGATATTGGTCATTATAAGCATGAAGATTTCTGGGAGCAGATGCCATACTCATTTTTACCTTATGTAAGAAAAATGTCTTTTTATGACTTTTTTACTTGGTGGTCTATTTTATACCTTTGATTGGGTGTTATGGTTAAATGGTAAAAAAAAACTACCCCAAATAAAACAGTGAATTATGAAGTTTGGTTCTACATCTGGCTGGTATTTTAGGCTTAACTTGCAATAGTGTTTGATGTCAATTGCTTCTAATCTGTTTTATCCCACACAATATGTGATGCATGATATATGAATCTATTTTCAGGTCTTCAATTTAGAGTGCCTGTTATTATTATTATTATTATTAAATGCTAAGCTACAACCCTAGTTGGAAAAGCAGGATGCTATAAGCCCAGGGGCTCCAACAGGGAAAATAGCCCAGTGAGGAAAGGAAACAAGATATTTTAATTGTATTTTACACTCTAAAAAATAGTTTATATAAATATAATCTTAACCCTATGATTATGAATATTTAATATGACAAGGATATCAGCATTGATACAAATGATTTCTTAAGATAAAAATAAAGGCTGAATATAAATGACATAATTTCCATAGACTTCTAATACCCATAAACGACAGTATATTCTAACAAAGTGTGAGTGTGTTTGCCAGATCAGATATATGATTATCCGATATTGCTATGCATAAGTCTGTATTTTGCTCTGAACAATTCTCCTGTATTTGTTTGAAAGTAAAATTTAAGTCGATACTCCCTCTTTCCTTCCTAAATCCGCCCTTGGTCCTAGGCAGCACTGATTCAGATATATCTTAGGTAGGTCCAAGATCATAATTGTAAGTAATATTATGTGCTTAAAATAGAAGGAATTTTTTTTTGGCTTTTTTTACAGTTGCTTCTCAGTCTTTTATTTTTATAGATAGGAACTATTGTGGATTCTTGCCAGAATTTTACTAATTGCTCTCCTTTCCATAGGGTACAGATGATCTTATGCAGTTACTTTTGATAAGATAGCCCCCTGATTAGAAATTTCTCTCTGAATGCTGCGAGGATTGTATTTCTTGCCTTCTTCAAAGCTTTTTTTATTGTGCTAAGGATTTCATGAAATTTTGAAAGATAGTCAAGATCTGGATGAGTAGTAAGTTAGGCTTTACGAAAGGTCAGTGTAAGATGGAAATGCTCAGCCCAGAGGTTTATAATCTCAGCCTGTTCTTTTGGGATTGTTGTGCCATTAAGGGCAATGACTGGAGTGATTATATTTCATTAACATGGATTTGATGGCATTACAAAAGCCTTGCCTGTTGTTCTTGTCAGCAAAGGCTTGAATTTCCTGAGCCACTTTTATCTATAGTCCAGAAACCAACATAAGGTATTTACTTAGACCTTGCAAAAACAACCGCAAGCAGGTTATGGTTGATTTTGATAGAGAAAGTCACGTAAAATCGGAATCTGCACGATGTCCCAAGGGCATTGTTGAGGGTTCTTAGTAATTTAAGATGGCTTCCAAGATGGCCGTCACATATAATGAATATTAAGAAAAAAGGCATAAAATCGTTCAAATTTGAACTCTAGTTTAATGTAATACCTCTAAATAGACTTTCAATGTCACTGATCATGATTAAATCCATTACAAAATTATACAACGATGAGAATTTTTTTTTTTCTTCTAAATATCATATAAAATTACACAAATTTTTAAGAGATGCTTCCACAAAGTTTAAACTAGATGTATCAATATCTTGGTACTGATGTAAATTGTTGAAATATCCATATATATTTTTGCAAATAGAATAATATCAATGATAAACCATTTGTATAAACCATATTCATTTTGTTCCATGGCTATAATATTTAATACAGAATAGAACCAAATACATTCAGAATTAGTTACAGTTTGTTAAGTTTCATGCACATCGCCATACTCACTGTACTTTAAATGTGTTAAATACGCATCACAATCAAGATCTATTATATCCATCATGTTTTCTATTCTACACCAGACCATTGACTATTTACTTGTTGACCTTATCTATAGTATCTATTCCATTATTTCAATATTATACTAGGTGTAAATATAATGAAATTTCCATATCGCTAATCATCATTGATAAAATACTTTCTGTGGCTTTCATCGTCACTATCAGTTATCCTGCTATTGTTTGTTCAGTGAATTTGATAATTAATTGTAGCAGTTGTAGCACATGCACAAAAAATGCTACAAGCCATATTTGATTTCTGAATGGAACATCTCTGTGAAGCACATGCATCTATAGAGTGACATCTACAGCAAACAAGATTAAGACCTGTTCTGCTGCTGCTAAGGTATCTGATGAGAGTGTGACAGGCAGCAGAGTTTAGTTTGAATGGTCGGACTGACCATTCAAACTAAACTCTGTTTCCTGTCATATTCAATAGGATCCATGTTGGGGAATTAGAACCTCGTACTGTATTCCACAAACAAGCCTGATACTGTGCACCTCGCACATGCAGTTCAAAGGCTTCTGAGCTTGGTGAAAGGGATGTCATTTTGAAAGACCTGGACTTGCTTCTTGCTGTATTGGTTTGCCATACTTAGAAACACACATTGTCCACCGTACTCGTTGTCTTGCTGCCATATCAAGCAGTTATAAATGAAAAAGCTTGTGGTAACAGTATGCTTATTTCTGTTTTGGGGTCCGCTAACAAAAGATTTCTTTTGTTAAGTGCTTTCATAGCTTTCACTTTTCCCACACCACACAATGTACTTACTGTATCACATCCAGTAAGTGTATATGAATGTAGTAAGTATTTGGCTAATTCCAAGTGCTTTCTAGTTGTTTCATCAATATTTACAGCACTATGTTTCGAACTAGTGAGGATCATGAATATTTCATTCTGGAGACCCAGAAGTGCATTGAAATGCAACAGCAAGATGAACGCATCTGTGTCATGACTCACTACAAATATAATTATTTGCATCTTGCTTTGCTACATGTATTGCCTGGTTAGGACAAATGACATCAGCTTCTTCATGCATTACAGTCAAATCCTTCCTTCGTGTATATATGCCATTATGGATTATTTCATTTTGAACTGGGTCTGATGCTTTAATGACAATTCCATTTGAAAGATCTGATCTTGGAAGCTTTCAACCAAGTTTTCACAAATGATATGAATGATTTTATCTTTGTTGTTCACTACTGCAAATGATACTCATTGTGATGGAAGTGATTATTGTGCAGTAAGATGGAAAGGGTCACTGGGTTAGACAGATGATCTCTGGCTTTGAGTGCATCACTTAGGACTGTATGGATAATAATGGTCAAAACTAACATAGACGTTATATTCCAGGATCTTTTTTTCGGATGTATGGCTCTACCACCAGTACAAGGTCTTTAACTGTGCTTGAAATTGGCCAGTGCATTGTCAAGAGTAGTGCACAGCCGTCAATAATAGCAACATCAGGTTTTGGCATGATTCGTGATGATTGGTCTACTTCCAGAATTTTTTTCAGATTTGATTTTGATGTTGCCGGATGGAGATTGCCACCATCATTGACGAAGGAAGTTGGAATGGGTGCTCATGGGGAAACAGATCTTGCAAACTGAAATCCATAGAATCCATGATCCAAAGTGTCCTATTGAAAAATCACTTGTGTATCAAATGTTACATCTGAGCCTAACTGGATGTGTGTCCTTTTTGTTGACATGGTAGTCACAGGACTGCTAATAGGGTTATGAAAGCCTTCAGGTAATTTAGCCTCATAGTTTTCCATGCATTCACAACCTAAACGTAATGCATTGTGAACATTGACTGAAGAATTAGCCATACATCCTGTAACAATATTGATTAGATCAGGGGGGTGACCCAGAGGATCCAGAGGATGAGTGTATTGCTGAAGCTTTTAATGGTGTTTTCCTCTGTCAGATGCATCAGTTTTGATTCTTCCAGATGATTCCTCTTTATGATGACCTCACATATTGGGGAATGTTATCCCTCATTACTGCAATGTCATGGAGAAGCAAACTGCAGGAGTGAAGGCTGAGACCCCATCTTTAGGTAGCATTATCATTCAATGTAATTCCAGTCAAACAACCTTGACTGTGACCATAAGGCATGAATGTTCCCTCAATATACATGTCAGACGATGTGGAGTATGATGCACCAGCTACATGCCTCATGGTATGCTGGCCCTACTGGAACATTTGAGACACATCAGATAAAAGATATCCCATGGAAGGTAAATGATAAAGACCATATCTCGCATAGTTCACATGGCCAGATGCGAAGAATTATGGCATCATCTGGTGCATTACCCAAAGGTTAAGGAGCCAGTTCAGCACGAGTGAAGGCCATTATGATGAGTGTAGGACATATGAAACAATTTACCCAAAGCCTTACAGTAAGACTTTAGTTGGGCACATGAACGAGAAATGCATTAAGGTCATCAAAAAATCTAAGGGTCCTATGTATTTGCAAAGGACTTCTTCGGTATGTAATCTCAATGCTCTGACATATAATTTCAAGTATGTTGGGTTTGATTTCAATAAAGCCCTACAAATGTATATTATGTTTATGGGAATGAATTCTATAACCTCATTTATGTATAAAACAAAGTTTTGCAAGTGGAAATTGGGGAACAATAAAGATTTTGGGATATTTCCAAGTTTTTGCTTTTATTTAGCAGCCATCTTGGACACCATCTTGAATTACTAAAAACCCTCAATGATGCCCTCGGGGCATCATGCTGATTCTGAATCTACATGCTTTCCTCTTTGCAAAGTTCAGCTTTTGGCTTCTGGACTTCTACCAGTAGTTCTGTAGAAACTTTAACTGAGCGGAGGATTACAAGATATGCATGATCTGCTTCTTGTTTGCATTCCATATTTTTTGTAGAACTTGCTCCACTCAGTGTATGGGCCTTTCTACAGAATATTGATCAAAGAAGAAATGACCTCTGCAATTAAAGCACTAAAAGGATCGCTTGACCTCTGGCTTTTCAGTTTAGCACAGTTTAATTTCTTAGCTAAGGCTTACTTGTGGATTTACGGTCATTTTTTTTTTTTCTTTTTTGAAGATGGAACTCAGCACCACACCTAAATTGAGTCAAGCTTACATTATCTTTTAAGCTCTGCACGGTTATGATGTAGTCTAGCATGTGCCTGTGCTTGGATGTTTGATGAATCCATGTCTTTTTATTTTCTTTTTTTACTTGTCCCCGAGCAGGAATAGTGTGTTTGTAATGATACGATTGTTCTCAGAGCATAGGGAGACAGCTTGAGCCCATTAGAATGAATATTCCCAGTTCCATGAGGGCCTATAGCACCTCTTTAACAGCCTCGAATTTCCCATGAGCATTGAAATCTCCCAGCAGAACTAACTTGATAGTTTTATTGATGTTTTATAGCACTACACTAAGAACACAGTAGATGCCATCTCTACTTTTTTTCGTCAGCATCTAATGTTGGGGAATGGCACTATTGATTTCCATGAGTCTCTTATAGAAGTTACCATTCACTGTTTTTGCGAGAAAGTTGATTTTACTCGCAAAATACGCACTGGGAATCCTAGTAGAACCATTTGACAAGTCTCTCCAAGAGTAAATGTATCCCTTACTCACCTCTATAAGAGAGTCCTCACCAGGTAAGCGTGTCTCACTTAGTTCAGCAATGTCTATATTCTATCTACGAAGTTTGTTGGCAGCTATTGCGATTCTCCTGGGTGTTCTTGTAGTTTTTTTTATTTGTCTGATCATTACATTCCATGTTCTGGTGCGTGTCTCTTCACATGAGACTGGAACTGAAACCAAACACCTTTATCTTTTAAAAAACTAACATTGGCCTAAAAAGATATAAAGCATTTGATATCTCTAGGTAAACAGCATCAAAACTCTATGACCCAAACTAAAATTAGGTAGAGGAAAAATGTCACTGTGACTTGGAAGGATAGATACCTATCATAGTGCAATATATGGGGAGATATTTTATGATGACAATGGGTTGATA
>NC_090769.1:42620161-42625161 GCF_036898095.1 Palaemon carinicauda | reverse complement strand
TATTAGAATTGGAGTTGAGTGAAAGGTTGAAAAAAAAAGCAAATTAGACAAAGGCTAGGTTATGTAAAATTTGGAAATTAAATCGCCTGAAATTATATATAAAAATCAGACTATATGTCAGTTTAGTGAGATCTGTGTTACTGTATGGACATGAGTCGTGGTAAGGCAATGAAACAATCTCCAACAGAGTTAGTAGATTTGAGAAAAAAAATCCCCCAGAAGAATATTGTGAGTTAAATGGCAGGACAGGATTAGAAATGAAACTATAAGAGAGATTACTCGAGTGTCATATGTCGATGAAATCATGGTGAGTGGTAGATGGATATAGTTTGGGCATGCTCTTTGCACTCCCCAAAAGAGATTGGTTTCTCAAATGATTAACTGGGCTCCACAAGACACTAGAAGAGTTGAAAGACCTAAGCCAACATGGCTGAAAACTATGAAGCGTGAATTGGGAGATGATGAGTGGAGAAGTATTGAATTAAAAGCTCAAAATAAGAGACGACTGGTGAAATCTGACCGAGGCCCTTTGCGTCAATAGGCGTAGGATGAGATGACGATTGCGATACAGAGAGAGAGAGAGAGAGAGAGAGAGAGAGAGAGAGAGAGAGAAAGAGAGAGTGCTTACTTTTACTTTTACTTTTACTTTTACCAAATATTAATACAGTACAATGAACGCATGACGCACGTGGTTGCATGACTTTCCAAAGCTGTTACAGTTCTCTAATCTTATACCCCTATTCAGTGTTTCCTATCATGATGAATCTATTGATTTCCTTTCGCCCCTTTTCACAACCAACTCCCTTACGCACCAATTATCCACCTAGGCTACATTTTTGTATTGGTTTATCCCTCACTATTATCCACTTTTTTTTCAAATTTATAACTTTTCTCATCATCATCCGGATATCAATGTTCTCTAGTTTATACAACATTTTCCGAAGCCTTTTTTTTTTTTTTTGCTAGAACAGGACTCCAGATATAAGGAAAGAGAAGGTTAACGCATAGCACGGCCTTTCAACGTGGAATTTATGAAATTAAACTTGATAACTTTAAAAAAAGTTTTTGAATTAGCGCCACTTTCATTGTTCGTGGTTTTGCCAAATTTCGATCTTTTCCTAAGAGAGGAAAATTATACTGAAACTATTAACCACTATAGATATTCTTACATTGTGACAGGGCTTCAATAAAGAAATTGTACTCATATTTGGTTTTGTGTGTTTAATGGATTTAGATTGACCATTAGAAGAAATTCTGGGAAATACCATCATGACTAAAATTGTATATTCAGTACACACTCAATAAATGTGTATATAAAACACAAAAGTTCAAAGAGGCACATGAGTGGCTCTTCGCTCTTGATGCATATTCAGCCACATAGATGTATCAATAGTGTTGCTGAAGTACCACTTCCTTAGAAATACTGATAATTGGATATCTTGTAGCAGAACTTTTGAACCAAATTAATTGCGAAAAAACTTTTGTAGGCTACAAAATATGTAATCAGGAGGAAAATTAAATTCCCAATAGTTTTTTTAGAAAGAATGATCAATGTTTCATCAACATCTCCTCCTACGCCTATTGATGCTAAGGGCCTCGATTAGATTTCGCCAGTCGTCTCTATCTTAAGCTTTTAATTCAACACTTCTCCATTCATCATTTCCTACTTCACGCTTCATAGTCCTCAGCCATATAGGCCTGGATATTCCAACTCTTCTAGTGTCTTGTGGAGGCCACCTGACGTTTGGTGAACTAATACCTCTTGGGGAATGTGAAAAGCATGCCAAAATCACCTCCATCTACCCCTCATCATGATCTCATCCACATATGGCACTCGAGTAATATCTCTTATAGATTCATTTCTAATCCTGTCCTGCCATTCAACTCCTAATATATATATGTATAAGTATATATATATATATATATATATATATATATATATATATATATATATATATATATGTGTGTGTGTGTGTGTATGTATATATATATATATATATATATATATATATACATATATATATATATATATATTGGTGTGTGTGTATATATACACACACATATATATATATATATATATATATATATGTGTGTGTGTGTGTGTGTGTGTGTGTGTGTGTGCATAACTCCCAATATCCTTAGCTCAATGTTTACGTATACAAATATTTACTATAAGGCACTCGTCTTATGTAGTTGCTAATATCCAAATGTAAGTTTCTTTTCTGTTTCCTTTTATTTAATTTCCCTTGTCGCAGATACTCACCAATAAAGACTAATTATGATATTTCTGTCACAGAAATCCATTTACCAGTGTAGTAGGCGCTTGTAGGAGCGGGAGTCCACTTCAAATTCTAACCAAAGTACCCTTTTTCATAATCAATATACCTCAAGTTATCCTTGACTTTTTCTTTTAATTGATAATGCTAGCGGGCTTGAATGCGAAAAAAATACATTTATCACAACTACTACCAAGGCACAGAAAAGTCATCTACAGTTTTTTTTATTTGTTATTAGATACTTTATAATCATTACTATTATTATCATTACAATCATTATCATTACTATTATCCTTATTATTATCCTTATTATTATTATTTGTATATGACATTCTACAGCTGTAGATGGAAAATAGAAAAGAAACAGAGAAATATAGAAAAAAAACATGAAAGAGAGGCAACAGAAAGACAAAATATGTCAAGGTTTAAAGCTGCTTAATTCACAAAGATAGATATCAATATTGATTAGATAGATAAGTAACAAATGAACTTTGAAACAAAACTAATGACAACCTGTTAAACAAAATCGTTTTGCAACATGTTTGAACTTTTGAAGTTTCATCAATTTAACTATCCAAATAGGAAGATCTTTCCACGGTTTATTCAGTGCCGAAATAAAACTTCTGGGCTATATAGAAGTAACGAGCCTTATGAAGAAAAACATAGCACTGTTAGAATGAAACTCATACCTGGCATACTCTGCGGAGATCTGAATGCAAAAAGGCGAAAGAGTTGTATCATAATGTTTAACACCAATGCTGGGCACCGTAGATAGTTTAATTACTATTTGAATTTATCATGCAGAAAAAAAGGAGGTTGTTAATTTTCATTTATTCATTATGATTACTGTAATTCACGTGCAACAAGCTACACACATACAAATGAAGAATGATATACTTACATTTTCTTTTATGCAGAACCACTATCTGACTCCACGAAACGAAAAACCTTGATTGTAACACGATAAATTTCATTCTATTTTTGTTACGGTTATCATATTTTCAATTTCTATGACAATGTTAACCTTATTGCCAAAAACTGTTAAATGTACTAAAGCAATGGTCACCCTTTTGTGGCCCCTAGTTTTTTGCTAAATAAAGTTAGTGGTTCAGGAGCTCTATTCATATTAATTCCTCCTCTGCTCCCGTCACATTGGTGACCAACAGAGTTCCTCGAACATCCAGCCCACCTCTCAGCTCACTGCTTCATCTTCCACATCCTCTGACGGCGTCCACAACTGACCCCCGAATCATCTGTCCATATAGCTGAAATGAAATTCTTGCCCTTCACCAGCAGAAATGCATTTTTTTGGCTTTAACACAGCGAGGTTCAATTCCACACCAAGGGCATAAGCAGGTCAAGCAGCAAAGCGGACTATATCCTTGCTGTGATCCCTGAAGACACTGTCCTAGAAATCTCTGATTGACTTTACAAGCAAAAGCATGCTGAAATACAGTATGATGGCCTTAAATCATACCCACTGGACCAGTAATTACCATTGCTAGCCACGAGTGTGGCCAAGAGTTTTAATCTCTCTGAACAACCATTAGGGGATCAAAAGGTGTCTGTGGCCTTCAGACAAATTATCAGTATTTAATGTTTTAGAATTTTAAAGGCCACTCATGAATGGCAAAGGCAACTGATGAATGGCAAAGGAAAGGACAATGACTTAGAGACTGACCATGTATACATATGGTTAGTGCCCAACCACCCTCTCCACCCATGCTAGGACTAAGGAGGGCCAAGCAATGGCTGCTGATGACTCAGCAGATAAACCTATAGGCTAACCCTAAATCCCAATCCTTAGCTCATAAGGATAGTGAGATTACATTGACCATGAAACTAATGAGCTTGAGCGGGACTCGAACCCGAGTCTGGCGATCACCAACCAGGGGTGTTACCTCATAGGCTACCACAACCCTATTGCTCACCTTTCAGCCTGCTTCAGACTATTCTCCTCATGAAGTGAACCTACTTCATGCATCCCCGATGTTGACACCTTGTCCATGAAGGACCTGATGACTAAAGTTGATGCCCTTTTGGAAAGCCACTTCCCCCCGTCAAGAACACCATCAACAACTCTACTTGTAGGGGATAACCTTATAACACCGACTGAAGCTAAGGTGAATTCGGTGGAGCATTAATATCTACCTTATGACATGCAGAGCGGTGATGAAGCATCACAACACCCACCTATGCGGATCCCCATGCTCCTGCACCAACCAACGTCTTCAACAGCCACTGGATGACACCCCTCATGATCAGTTGTGCTACTTCCATTACAGAATCAGGACTGCTGCTAAGAGATATGCTACAGGATGTCATTAGTACAAAGGCGTGTAAGTAGGCCATCACCATAGGTGATGGTTTCCCCATTAACTAATCTCCTATTTTTGCATGATTCAGAATCTGAGGTACACTGTTTGCCGAAACCTTATGCTGTGTTCCCTCTTAATGGCATGACTGCATCCCTTCAAGTCTGCCTGGTGGCCGCCAGGTCACACATCAATGCTTGGTCAATGCCAGCACTTACATTTTTATTATCTTGCCCTCAACATCATACCACCCAGGGATGCCTATGGCCAGTTCCTCACTTTACATCCTAACGTCTCCCACCCAGAACTACACCAGACATCCTTGGTTCCCACCAAGGATGGTATCTATAGCCAAATGAAGACCACAGAACCCTCAGTGTTTGCATGATTCAGAGATTTGGCCCCAGAC
>NC_090769.1:42610161-42615161 GCF_036898095.1 Palaemon carinicauda | reverse complement strand
TACTACACCCAAACTTTAGTAAACTAAGTCAAGCCTGGTTAACGTAAGAAAAGTGTAGCCTACCTAAAGTCTCTAATGTTGGGGATAGTTAATAATGTGACTAAATTCCCAAACATCTTAACAGAAACCATTTATAAAATAGCATTTTATAATTATTATCGTACATATCAAATACATTTTATTGATACTCAACAATTATTTTTCTTCTAATAGAATTCTCAAACTCAGGTGATTTTATTTTGGGAATGGCTAAAACACAACGCTTTGTTAGAAGTTGAAGCTGGGAAGGATACATGAATAGGGTCATTAATTACAGCATCTATTCCAGCTCCTCTTCTACCGGCGATTCAATTAAAGTTTCATCAGGCTTCACCTCTCTCACTCCCGAACACGCACTGGATGTTGAAGGTACTGGATCGAATACAACGAATGGCCTTTTCTTTAAAATATATTCATTGTGGACTGGATGATACGTTCCTTCTTTTTCTATGAAAAGAAAAATCATAACAAGCAATGGCATCCTAAATAAGCGTCTTATTTTTTTTTTCTTTCAAACCTTTAGTAGTTATCCCTTTTTTCTCCAAAATTTCTATTTTTTCACAGATGTGTGCAAACGCCTAAGGGCACCTGGCTCATACAAAAATCGATGTTCTTTTGTCTCTCCCCTTTTTATGTTTTTAACCCCAAATATCTATTTGTCAGTTCTTCAGCCTTGTCAGATAATCGCTGTTGACTACCTTCTTTATCAATTTCCATGTCTAGCAATACGATCTTTCTATTTATTCCTTCAACAGAATATCTTTCTTGAAGACTTTAAATATATTAGCATATGTCTTTAAAACCTTTTTCCTTATTCCACTCATGCATTCCTCTTTTATCTCTTGCCATGCAAAAGCTAAGTTGTTAATTATATCCACCAATGAGGTTATATATTTGAGCCGGTTTATCTAATTATCTATTTATTTATTTGTCTGTCGGGTTTTGGACAGGATTACGTCAAAACTACTCAACAGAATTTGACGAAATTTTCGCCACATATACATCTTAGGTCATGAACAACTCCATTGAATTTTGGAGATGATCTGAACTCGGATCAGGAATCTAGATCCGGATTTTATTTTTTCACAAATTTAAAGATTACGTCAAAACAAATTGACGGATTTGACGAAATTTCCCCAGCAGATAGAAATTAGGCCATGGATGACTCCATTAACCTTTGGAGATGATCTGGTACTGGATCTGGATTCTAGATCTGGATTTGTATTTTTCACAATTTTAAAGATTGGGTCAAAATAAATTGACACATTAGATTCTCACCATATTTTAATAATGGATATATATTATGCATCGGAAAAAAACATGAAATTTTAGAGGTGATACGGAACAAGATCACGATTCTGGATCAACATTGCACTTTGTGCCATCTACTGTATATTCAGCATATGAAAAGTTGGAGGTGATGTCCGTAGACTTTAGTTAATAGTTGGCAATATCCATTGGTGGGGGTCTGAAATCTATGATTGATCCTGTTGCATATAAAATGTTTGATATATTTACTATGTTTGGTAGCTTTGATTATGTAAATAATACGTTTTGAAAATTGCCACAGAACCTAGATTCCTAGGATGAATGAATGAAGTTCAGCTCGGTGGGAAAAATTTTCATATCAGGCTGCAATCAACTAGGTTTTTTTGGATGCTTTGGAGCGTTATCTGAAAAGAGAAATACCTTAAAAGCCTCATCTTTCTGATGGATATATTCTTTTTCTTCGGAAATAACCAATTTTAAAAACTATCTTTAAAATGTTTCAATCATCCAAGCATTATCTTGTAAGGAAAATTAGCGGTAAGGAAAATCTTACTTACATCTGCAATTGCCCAGGAATCTAGAGAGATATGAGTTATCGAAGGCTTTAATCCATAAAAAGAAAGAAATCCCCTTATAACGAAACCGTTTAATGTGATTTTGGCCATAATCGTTTATTTAATGATACCAGAAGGAAATTTGCCTTGAATACAAGTACACTCTGCACATTACATTTTTAGAAAATAGTGCTAAACATAGAAAATTACAATAAAGGCACCATCTTTTTTCTCTCCACTTCTTTCTGAATTTTCTACTGAAAAGGACTACTAATGAAACGTAAACAAAGTGAATGTCTTTTTGTCTATATGATATTCAAAACGTTACAGACTACAGAGGCACTTTTGCCGTCAAGTCAACACTATTGCTCCTGAGGCCAAGATAATTCTGCAGATAGCAATTGGGGTCATCGGAAGGCTTTGGCACAAAGAAAAAAAAAACTGATCTGGGCAGTCGAAGCTCAATATCAGAATATAGGTTATTCATATATGGGAAGGAAAATTCAGAAATCCAAGTATGAAGATACAGTAAAAAAAGTATCCATGACTTCCTGCCAGGGCACATTGGTGATCAAACTGCTGGGAAATTCAGCATGAGGTTTTATATCAGCTGAAATGTAAGAATCTAATATTATAAATGCTATATAATCACCAGCAAAGAAGTGAGATATCCACATCTGAGCTTACAGGGTGTGCTTGCACGGGAGATCTTAGCCAAAAATGACATTATCCGGATGATGTACAGATCGCATAGGATTTGAGTAATACTGAACGGACGAACTGGATAGCTGTAGAGCAAAACCTTAATCCTAACTGTATTCCACACATAAAATTGAGCTAAAGCAGTAAAAGGATAAACTCTCAGCCAGCTCTACTTATTTTCAATGTATCGGTAAGAATGTAGATTGTTGGTGTTAGTGAAAACAAGTCCAAACATCAACTAATAAGCAAATGATTATTTTTTTAGGTCAAGCATAAAACAGTGTTTGGGGCAATTTTACCAGAGTAACTTGGCCGCAGCTTCAGCGACCGATGCAGTATAATGACATGTTCCCAACCTAACATATCCCGATAACTATTACAGCAGTATTAAATGCAATATTAATGTACAGGACTTGTCCCAACCAGCTACAAACTTGATTGAATTGTAAGAATGTATTTGAATGAGACAGCATTAATAGTCAAAACGAACGCTTCATAACCTAGGACGACACGGGCTCTAACTATCGGGAAATTTGGAGACTAAGCCGGAGCTACCTGTGGATAGCGTGCGGACCGGGCTGGAAATATTGTCGTGGTAAAGGTAAATCATAATATTGTCGATAAAATAGCTTCCTATTATGATATATCAGACCATTATAAAGAATATTTTTGCACAATAAGAGAAATTATTTGATAAGTAATAAGAAAGATGGTGCCTGTCCCAACAAACTACATTCACGCCTCATCATCTTCATAAGTACAGGGTGCCAGTGGAGCAGCTTCCTATCTAAATATTTCTTGTAAACCTTGACTAAGTTTTGTCATATGAGAAAGCGTTTCTTCTCAAATTTTCAAATGATAGCTGTAGCTTTAGCCAGATGAATAGTTTCACGGCATTTCTAGCATCTGACAGAATTGTGATAATGTCCTTTCTGAAAGGTAGAAGATCCTCAAGCTTTTCCCATAGGTCTCATGCTCTGGGACCCTCAAGAGTAACTGCTTTTTTAACCTGGTGGAATTGATGGCTAGGGAGTCGACACAAAGTTATTGTAACTGATTCAAGATGAGAAAGTCTATATTGCAGGTGATGTTTTTGTATTAGTAACCTTGCTATCAATGGTGTAGATAACAAGTTTAAAATAACTACAGGATATAACTCTCCATTAATCATGGTGATTATCTTCCTGCTTTGCTGCATTATGATGTGCACTTTCTGGGTTGTATATGTCTCCCAAACATCTTGCGCAAGACTCCAGTTGTTAATCAAGTACTTAACCTTGTAAAGAGCTTTCTATGGTTTAGGGTCTTGGCACATTTATTAAGCCTTTCATTCAGATGCATTGTTATTCCTTGTTTTACATCTAATATTTCATCCTCTTCTTCAAACAAAATTCATTGTACCGTTGGAGGGTCTGAGGCTCTTTATCTCTTCCCTTAGTTTTCTTGTGTTCCCTATGTACTTACGGGCAGTGCTTTCGTCTGTTTTTTTTTTTTTTTTTTTTTTCTAATTTGACCTTAGTAAACAATAGTCTGCAACTTTCATAATGTCCTTTATTTCATAACTATTTAGTTTCTACAACAACCTCACACTGGATCAAATGATATTGGCATAGCAATGAGATAATAAATCAATGGTGCATTTTTAGCATGATTAACATATCCAGCAGAGTCCTATTGCCTCTGAAATAAGCTTAAAGATAAAACTAGTTTCAATTTGCATCTTTTCATGGCATCCATGATAAGATACTTTTTAAGCTTGTAGTTCGTTGGGACATGTCCTGGAATTATACCGAACACTAAATTGTTATATATACAATCAAAGGTTAGGCTCGGAATCATCTATTTAAGATGTTTATGTGGATTAAGCCAGTGTCAATAAGCACACCAAACTAACCTTTCTTTTCCGTGTTTATACATTACAGTTATATTTCTAGTGGTTGTTATTAATCCCAACAAAGTACATTCTTAACCCCACGTTACGTTTGTAGATCGTTAGGGCATATCCTGTGATTGCATCGAACACTTTCTTTTATTTATATTTACAACCAAAGGTTACATATATAGAGCCTTCTTTGTCTGTTGCTTGATATCAAAATTCAGCGATGTTTGGATTTATGTTTTCGATAATTCCAACAATCTACATTCTTACCCTGTTAGGTATGAAGCTCGTTGGGACATGTCCTGGAATTATGACTGCTACCATAAAAACAGCCATAATAAATAATTATCCTGAAGGAAACAAGATATATCTATACCGTATTCCATGTAATTCCTGTGAAAAATTCTATATTAGTCAAACTGGTAAAGCCCTCGAAAATAGAATTGAACAATGTATGATAGAGTCAGATATGGTCAAGATGATAATACAAGGTTTGTCCATATTAGAGATAAAATTCACACTATGAATTGGGCAAGAGCAAAGAAATTGGTTCACTC
>NC_090769.1:42577661-42602661 GCF_036898095.1 Palaemon carinicauda | reverse complement strand
TCTTGTAATAAGGCACGGTTTAAAAGATCCAGGTCATCACCTTGAGTGGGCTCTACGTTGATTACCAGAAGAGGCAGACAAACACATGATTAATTATGCTCGAGAGCCGTATTCAGAGCAAATATTTAGGAATCTAAGGAAACTCTATCTGAGAATAGCCTGCGTTTAATTTGTTTAAATGGGAGTAAAAGCTATCTTTATCTTTTTATTCTAAACCTATAGAAACTAGAATAGGTCAATAAATCAATCATGGATACATTTCATTGTTTACATATATATATATATATATATATATATATATATATATATATATATATATATATATACATATATATATACATGTATGTATATAATATATATGTATATATAATATATATATGTATATATATATACATGTATGTACATAATATATATGTATATATATATATATATATATATATATATATATATATATATATATATATATATATATATATATATATATTCAAAATAAGTGTGGCACTTGATTAGTCAGGAAATCTATGCGATATGATGTATTGCAACATATCAGTGCGTTCCTGAAACATTCGTATTTATGATTTAAGTGGATATATTTCTATATCCATTAGAACAAAATGACCGAATTTCCCGAATTCAGCTAAAATGGGAGTTTGTCACAAATATAGTTTTAATTAGAATTTGAACCTTGATTGTATTTATCTACATCCAGCGCAATACTTCTGAGTAACTCGAGTTTTCATATTCCTCGTACAGCCATAGTTAATATTTTATTGGCAGCAGCTGACTTCTTAGAAAAAAATATGGTTATTTCGGTACCTTCATAGTATTTCTATAATGAGTGACGGTACAGACGTCTGGCTCACGAGCTCCTCAAGTCTGAACAGAAGTAATATAATTCCAGAACTCAACAAAAGTCTCCAGACTTAGTCAAGAGGCTTAGCTGCATCAGATTAACTTGGAATTTTAAAGTTTAGGTGCCTTTTTACTGTCTGCTAAGGTCTGACTTCAGACGTATAAAAACCCAGCTCCTAAATATGAAAACGACATTAAATTGACCTACATTTAACTAATCTTTATATATAACTTTTTTGTATTCTTTAAGTGAAGGCTAGGCTATTGGAAATTAAAACCTAAAAGTAAATCTTAATATTATTATCATTTAATGATAATTATAATGATTATTATCATTGCTGTTGTTGCTATCGGTAATGAACACAAAATTTTACGAAAACTCTATATGGTCTCTGTGTTTCTGCTCTTGTAAATGAGAACAATATTATGCCCTTTATCCTAACATGACGTGGTTTATTGAAAAAAAAAGTAACTTTCATTTTTGCTCCATTCATACTGAAACTACTGGACTGTGGATAAACTTTCTTTGCAGGAAGTTTCACGACATTACTTTTATACAGAAGGTTCATCAGCAATGCACCAAGGCCCATAAACATATTGCCAAATTCACCTATAGCATTCAGTCACTCTTTCACTTGTAGATATTAATATCATTGCTTTCTCCCTACATCAGGTGTGGCCAGACTTTTAACTTCCGAGATCTTCTCTAAAAACTGGATCTCTCTTACGATCTACCATACTACGTAATCACATATTTCTAGGTAGTAGGTTGGCCAGGGCACTAAGCACCTGTTGAAATACTACCGCTAAAAAGTTATGGAGTCCTTTGACTGGCTAGACAGTACTACATTGGATTGTTCTCTCTGGATACGGATCATTTTCACATTATCTACACATACACCGAATAGCCTGGCCTATTCTTTATATAATCTCCTCTGTCCTCATACACCTGACAACACTGAGATTGCCATACAATTCTTCTTCACCCAAGGGGTTACTGCACTATCATTGTTCAGTGGCCACTTTCCTCTGGGTATGGGTAGAAGAGTCTCTTTATCTATGGAAAGCAGCTTTTCTAGGAGAAGGACACTCCAAAATCAAACCATTGTTCTCTAGTCATGGGTAGTACCAAACCCTTAGTACCATGGTCCTCCACTGTCTTGTGGTGGAATTCTCTTGCTTGAAGGTAGACTCGGGTACACGATTCTGTCTTTTTTCTTTCTCTTTTTTTATTAAAGTTTTTATAGTTTATGTAGGAGATATCTATTTCAATATTACTATTCTTAAAGTAGTTTATTTGTCCTTGTTTCCTTTGCTTAATGGGCTGTTTTCCCTGTTGGAACCCCAAAGATTATAGCATCCTTTTTTTCCAAGTAGGGTTGTATCCTTGCAAGTAATAATAATAATAATAATAATAATAATAATAATAATAATAATAATAATAATGATAATAATAATAATAATAATAAAAATAATAATAATAATAATAATAATAATAATAATAATAATAATAATAATCACGTTGGGAAAAATCAAATTTCACCATATTATGATAAAACATCAGTACAATTGATTCAGTTATATATATATATATATATATATATATATATATATATATATATATATATATATATATATATATATATATATATATAACGGATTTTGAGCGAAGCAAAAAATCTATTTTTGGGTGAGATGGCCATGTCGTCCTGATGGAAGTTCCTATAGGGTAGCTTCCTAGGGTATATTACAACTACGGCGATATTCCCAGAGAATTTACCTTAAGGTACCAGAATTCTAACTCCTGGAGCGAGTATCCCTCGTGAAAGGGATATCGCGACATATCAGAGGACGTATTCTAGACACGTCACATGGCAATCTACGACCTGAACAGAGATTTCGTCTCGTAGGAGGGAGATTGACGAGATACGAATTCGGGAAAGAAAAAGGGGAGCCGCTCCCAAGGCTTCCCTATCCCCCGATTCGTATGCGTGCCTGGCGCCAATCCTGGCGCCATCTGTATTCCTTGTAGCGTACACGAGGTGCTACAGATACTGTATGTAGGGAGGGGTCCTACAGCCCTTTCTTAGAAAGGCAAGGGCGGGTCCATCAGGACGACATGGCCGTCTCACCCAAAAATACATTTTTCGCTTCGCTCAAAATCCGTTTTTTGGGCTCAAGCCATGTCGTCCTGATGGAAGTGTACCAGAGCATTACTGTATCTGTGGATTCTCAGAACGTGCCGTACTCCCCGGAGGTAATTTTTTCCCGGTCAACTAGACCTAGAGACCTAAGATGTTACCGTTATACATCTTTTCAACTAACTATAAACTATGTTAGAGCTTCCTGCCCCCTACAGGGAAGAGTCCTACTAGACTCTGGAAAAGTCTCGAAGAGTACATATATCTATGTACGAATACCAGGCAAGCTAATATAGTGGTCTCGCCCTATATTAAGTAAAGCTTAGTTTGTAAAGGACCACTGCGTCAATATGAAATATCGACCAGTTTTCCGCACAATACTTGTATTGGACAAAGGTTTTATATCCGCATAGGAGGAAAACCAATGCAACATAGCTTGCATAAAGGAACAATTCTATTAGAATTATCCCAGATAAGGTACATAGAATGAATGCTCAATTATACCAGTAAATTGACACAGGTGAAGGAGACGCAAGGTTCTCAAGAACCAGATTATTGACAGGCAATAAATAGACAGGTTAACCACAATTATATATATATATATATATATATATATATATATATATATATATATATAAGAAGAGGCTAACCCAAAACTTTAAGCATAAGTATGATAGTAAACTGGGCTTGTTTGTCTGAAAGAAAAACATTAGATGCCACTTTTAAGATACCGAGGTATCAAAGTCATAAAATCCTGTATTACAAATCAATGACATTAGCGTTAGAAACGCTCGGCACACATGTCTGCACTTATGCTAGGTTCACCTTCGGAAATGGAACAGTCTGGATGGGCAACACAGTGCCCTCACTTAGTTTGTAGTACAGTATGTAACTACACACTCACCCTGGAATTAATCGTCCCAATTAAGACCACTGTTCCTCGCAGAGTTAAACAGTAGGGTTAACACCGCGACCCACTGCTACCACAGATCTCTTTTAGTTCCTCTACTTGCTTCGCATAGTGGCAAAAGAACACTCTGGAAGACTTCCAGCCAGTGTATGAACGGAGATGTTCAAAATCCATGCAATTAAAGAAATTTAAGAATGAGGCAACTTTCCTCGGATCGTGACCTGCGGGTGTATTGTCAGGATCCGCTCTGCGAATAAAATATGTGATTTTCGCTCTGAGTTGATTCAGAGATAAATTTGAGCCTGATGTTTCTCCCCTGAATAGTTGACCACCCTTGAAGTCTGAAGTTCTATGAAGATAGACCTTTAGGCATTCTACTGGACATAGAGATGCATCTTCTTTCAGAGGGCAGATTCTCCAGGGACCCCACCTGTTGGTGGGTAACTCATTCTTGGCGAGAAACGTAGGATCCGGAAACAGGTCCAGTTCTTCCCCATCCAGGAACTGAACACGACCTGCCTCTCTCGAGAGGCTACAATCTCACTAACCCTGGCCCCGGACGCGAGTGCAAATTAGGAAAATAACTTTTTGTGTCAAATCCTTTAACGCACATTCTTCATTGCTCAACAGAGAAGCGAAATGAAGAACTTGTCTAAAGACCATGAAATGGGCTTTGGAGGTGCTGAAGGTCTGAGCCTAGCACATGCTTTCGGGACTTTATTAAAGATCTCGTTACCTAGGTCGACCTGGAAGGCATATAGAATGGGTCTTGTCAAAGCAGACTTACACGCTGAAATCGTGTTCGCTGCCAACCCTTGACCATGGAGGTGGGGAAAAAAGATAAGCAGAAGTCTGTCAAGATCTCCTGCGGAATCTTCGCCTTGACAAAAGGCCACCCATTTTCTCCAAGATGACTCATATTGCCTTCTAGTAGATTTGCATTTATATTCCTCAATGAAGTCTATACTGGCTTTCGAAATCCCGAAACGCTTTCTCACCGCTAGGGAGAGAAAATCATGAACTGCAGGGTCCGGGTTTTCTGTAATGAAGCGCAGACAGTTGACTTCTGGACTCGCTGGGTCAGAACTGGATCTGGTAGTGGTACAAACTTCAGCTACAGTTCCAATGCCAGGAGGAACCACACGCTGTTCGGCCACTTGTGGGCCACTATTGCCGCTACCCTTTGAAGGATCTCAGTTTGTTGAGGACCCTCAACAGAAGGTTGTGAGGAGGGAACAGATAAATCTTGGACCATCTGTTCCAGTCGAGGGACATCGCGTCCACTGCTTCCGCTAAGGGGTCCTCGTACGGGGCATGTACAGGGGCAACTTCTTGTTGTCTTTCGTCGCAAAGAGGTCTATCTGCAGTTCTGGGACTGATTCAGAATGAAGGAGAATGATCCTGCGTCTAAGGACCATTCCGACTCTATCGGTGTGAACCTGGATAGAGCGTCCGCTGTCACATTGCGGACTCCTTGAAGGTGAACTGCCGACAGGTACCACTTCTTCTTTTCCGCCAATCGGAAGACGGCCAACATCACCTGGTTGAGAGGTGGTGACCTCGATCCTTGTCGATTCAAGTATCTTACAACTACCTCGCTGTCTATTACCACTTTATGTGGAACGAATGACGCGGGGAGACTTTCTTTAAGGTAAGGAGCACTGCCCTAGCTTCTAGAAAGTTTTATGAGAAAGGTCTTGAATAGCCTGGACCAAGTCCCCTGGACTTTTTTCCGATGAGAGTGACCTCCCCATCCCTCCTTTGAGGCGTCTGAGTGAATCGTCACCGACGGGGGAGGTGGCTGAAGAAGAACCTGACTTCTTTAGATGTCTGGCTTGGGACCAAGGCCTGAGAAGAGTACTTAGCCGAAGCGGCTGGTCTTCTCAGATCTCTTCACGCGTTTGATGCATAACTTCTCCAAACTCCGATTGCATCCTTTAGCTGTGCTCTTAGCACTGGGTCTGTCACCGAAGCAAACTGGAGAGAGCGCAGTACTCTCTCCTGCTCGTGTCTTGATATCCTTTCGGAATCTTGAAGTCTCTTGACAGAACCCGCTATCTCCTTCCTTTTCTTCGCTGGGGTGGAGAAACGGTGTGACAAAAGGTCCCAGTGGATCTTAGCCACTGGAACTTTTGAGATGGAGAAAGTCGAGACTTTTTCTGTTGATCTTGAAGCCTAGGTACTCTAGGAACTGGATCACTGACTGGAAGCTTGCAAGCATTCTGTCTCAGATGCTGCCCACACCAACCAGTCGTCCAGGTAGGCTACTACCTGAATTCCCTTTAGGCGAAATTGTTTGAGAGCTACGCTCGCAAGCTTCGTAAAAATCCTTGGGGCTATGTTTAGCCCGAATGGCATGGCTCCGAAGGCGTATAGTCTTCGCTGTAGCCTGAACCCTAGGTAGGGGGAGAGTCGATGGCTAATTGGAATGTGCCAGTAGGCATCTGACAAGTCTATAGAGACGGAATATGCCCTCTTGGGCAGTAAGGTCCTTATGTGTTGCAGTGTTAGCATTTTGAATTTGCAATTCACTATGAACTTGTTAAGTGGCGACAAGTCCAGAATGACTCTGAGCTTTTCCGAGTCTTTCTTGGAAACACAAAACAGCCTCCCTTAGAAATTGATGGGCTTCACCCTTTTTCTCCAACCGTTCTTGAACGTACTCCTCCATAACGGGGGTGGAGTGTTGGAAAAACCGAAGGTACGGGGGTGGAGTGCTGTACCAGCTCCCGCCCAATCCATTCTTGAGTAGGCTGTGGGCCCAGGGATCGAAGGTCCACCGATCCCGAAATTTCAGAAGTCTCCCTCCTACCGGTATCACCTCACTTGGACTGCCGTCCTGAGGTCTTGCCTTCCTGACCACGACCACCCCTGAATCCCCTTCCCCTTGAGGGGCGTCTAGACGAGCCTCTGGCTGCTCCTCTAGGCTTTGCTCGGAAGGAAGTAGACTGCCCTTCGAACGCTGGGGTGAATGCCGTGGACTGTGTCGACACGGCCTGGGGTACCCACTGAAAGGTGGTCGGGGTTTGTGCCACGATCTGGGGCACTGGGGTCAATGGCAATTGCAGTTGCTGTTGCTGTCTAAGAGGCTTGGCTGGCCGAGACGGTAGCCTAGTCCTCATAGTCTTCCTCTTTGGTTGAGGACCCTCATCCGGGGAAGACTTTCTTTTGATAGCCAGGTCCCACTTCTGGAGAAGGTTTCTATTCTCCAAGGTGGCTTTATCAAAAACTTCTTTGACCAAGTCGGTAGGGAAAAAGGTCTTTTCCCCAAATGTTGGAGGAGATTTGTTTCTTTAGCTCGTGCCTCACTGTAGCCGAGGTAAACACGAACTCCCTACAAGCTCTCCTTGCCTTGACGAAGCCATAAAGGTCCTTCGTCACTGTGGCCAGATGAGGCTTGGCCACTACCATGAACATTTCATGGACCTTAGGGTCACTTGCCATCGTCTCGAGAGTAGTCTGAAGAGACATTGAGGCAGTCAGTCTTTCTTTTGTATCGAACTCACTTCGCAAAAGAAAGTCAGACAGCTTAGGGAGGTCCTTGCCGAACTGACGTCCGGCAATATCAGCCTCCAACTTTCCCACTTAGAACGTAAGATGGACGTCCTTCCAATCTTTGTGGTCCATAGGCAGGGCCAGCGACAAGGGTTTACACTCCTCTAGGGAGGGGCAAGACTTGCCGGCCTCGATTGCTTTTAGTACAGCCAGAAACCCTTTCTGTAAAAGGGGGAAGGCTCTAGTAGGCGAGGACACAAAGGAAGGGAGCTTCCTATTCAATGCAGCTACCTTTGAGTTAGAGAAGCCCCTCTCTTTCATCGAAGATGAAAGTAGAGCTTGAGCCTTAGCATGGTCATCACTATGACCTCCTTCGGCTCTGCCTCCTCCTTTGAAGCTGGTTCCTTCCTCAGCCGGACATAACAGTCCGGATATGGTGCCTTGCTGGGCCAGAATTCCACCCTCCAGGGGAACTGAGCCCAGCATATCCGAGATGACGATCTTTCCAGTCGTCATCGACATGTGCTCAGCATACCTCCATGGGTTAGCATCCGAGCACAAAGGAAGGTCTTTCACATTGAGCTTTCCTGGGGCCCATGTGATTCTGCAAGGCACTGCATTCGCAGTTCCATTGCAGCCGCCTTCTCCTGATTCTCCTTCTGCATTTGTTGGATCATTCCAACAATAGAAGAGAGGGCCTGTCCCAGCTCTACTGGGAGACCGGCCGATGTAGAGGGGCTTGAACTTCATCCTGGGCTTCTGCAAGGAGGTCTTCCTCCTGACACCCGTCCACATCAGATATCCTGTCATTTAGCTGGATGTCTTGCATCGCGACCGCGACTTCAGCATCCACCTGGATCTGAACTTAGGGGATCTCCTCTTGAGGCTGGGGAATCACTGCATCAGCTGATGCCTTAGGGAAAAGATACGCCCTCATATTCTCACTTGGAAGATAAGGGCCAGAAGTGTACTTTTGGAAGCCCCTTACCCAGGTACGAAGCTTCTTCCTAGCTATTTAAATGTCTCATTAATCAGGTTAGTGCACACAGTACATACCTGAGGGTCCCAATACCGGAGATCATCCTTGGAGACAGCGTATGCTGCGTGTCTCCTACAAAACTCATGTCCGCAGAGGTTCTTGCTGCTGACATTGCAGAAAGCACTTCCCCACTTCGGAGTGTCCTTCTGTTAAGAGAAGAAATTTCCATGAGTATCAAGTGAACTATGTATCACTGGATATGCATAGTATAGCATAACAATTCAGAAATTAAAGACACACACTTGTGTTTCCCTCACAACCCATTGCTGCAGCCTTCCAGATAATAAAATCAAAATGGTTTATCTCTACTAGAGTAACCAATGCAAAGTTTCCAGAGGAAACAGGTGGAGCTCACACCTAGGCAATGATTTTAAAATCCGGGATAATAGACAGGGAAGAACTCTGCTTCTTGTCTGAAGGCAACAGCAAAGGGCCGTGCAAGAAAACACAATAGTGTTAGAAGATACAGTGCTGTACCTAAACTTTTACTATAGTTTTCTTCTTACTGTATATGCTATACAGAAGAATACTAGTACAGTATAGGAGGATGTGTGCCGGCCTGCCTTTGCCGGCCGGCACACACCACAATTAGCTTTAAAGTATACTACTTAACAGCTATAGGGCGGCAGCCCTCTGGTTCAAATGCCTGTGCCGGCGGCAGCAGCTGCCGGCCAGCAACAGCCAGTGTTGGCCGGCAATGATTGCCGGCCAGCAACTACACAAGGTAGTACCCAGCTGCCGGCCACACTCTTGGTGACCGGCAGACAAGGACTGACATAAGCCGGCCGGCAAAGGTACAAGACCGATGCCAGCCGGCAGCAAAAGAACCAGAAGACTACACCTGCCCGGCTGCCGGCCTCATAGGCCGGCAGCCGGGACAGGTACAGCACTAGAAGAAAATAGAATGGATGCCGGGATAAGAGTGTACACAACCCCCCGAGCCCGGCAACCGAAAGAGTGCATATAAGGAAGGGGAGAAACTTAATTCAGGCTTCCTTGACCAATGCCGTCCGGCTCTGCCAGCAGGCATGGATGAGGGACCAAGAGAGGTCCGGGCAGCACTCGAAAACATAAGACCCTTGCCGTCCAGCATCTCTGCCGGCCGGCAATGGGCTTAGTCAATTCCACATCCCAACCTATACTAGGTCCAGAAGTAGAATGACGTACAGTACAGTAATACCCCTGCCGGCCAGCTCTGCCGGCCGGCAAGGTACAGTACAGTAATGGCTAGGCCATTACGGAGATAGAGGGGGAAGGGACAAGAGGGTCCTGCCAACCTTGCTTTAGTGACAGATCACCCGCAGCCAAGAACTTTGTCTTAGCCTAAGGGAGATCTAAGGGAAAGGGCCAGCACAGTAGTATAATACTTGCCAGCTTCCAGAGCACCAAAGCAAGGAAGGCGTTGCTACTCCCAAGGGAAGATTTTATCCTCCCCGAGAACAGCAACAGGACTTAGTCTGGTCGATCACAAAAGAAGGAATCATAACTTACAGAAACCTTCGATAGTGACCTAAGGGAGCTAAGCTCCCTTTGAAAGTGTTAGGTCAGCGAGGGAGACTCTGCCCCAAGCCAGACAACACGGACTCAGACTAAAAACTCTGTTGTTCTGTCCCTCTTTGAACCAGACTTTGCTGGAACAGGAAGGTACAGTAACACCCTAGTATAGTTTTATCGAAAATAAATTCGGAAAAAACCACTTAGGGATAAGCCCAAGGCTTAAACAGAGGGAAAGGGATTGCATACCTTCTCCGAAGAAAAGAAAGCAACCGGGGAGTATAATAAAGTATACTAAGGCTCCATAAGCAATTAGCCTAGGCACCAAGAGAATCGATTACCTAATTCACCGAAACTCTCACGTATACAATCTTGGAAATATTCCACACAGTCTAAAATGTATAAAATATAGCCTAAAGCTTCAATAAAATTTTAATTACACTCGGAAAAACCAAAATCATGCATTAAGTACTAGGACCAAACGACTAGGCTACATGGCCTAGCGTAGGCCAGAATGGCGAATACTTCGCCAAATAATACTAAGCATGAAAGGAAATCCTATGTAAAGCTAAATAGCTAAAATTTATTAAGCAAAACAACCAGGAATGTCACTCTGACTAACTAATTTATACCTAGCGAGTGACAGTGTCCAGGACACCTCTGGTAGGCTACGGCTCTTGTATCAAAGATTAATCCCATTAATCACTCAAAATTTTACCAAGAGCCTACATTTATACATAACAGACACTATACTCAACTTATCCGAGGTCAACGAAGACGAAGAAGCCATGAAAAGCTGAATAAATCCAAGATTTGCGAGAAAAACAGGAAAAAACACCGAGTTGTTAAGCTACGCAAAAAGGAATACAGATGGCGCCAGGATTGGCGCCAGGCACGCATACGAATCGGGGGATAGGGAAGCCTTGGGAGCGGCTCCCCTTTTTCTTTCCCGAATTCGTATCTCGTCAATCTCCCTCCTACGAGACGAAATCTCTGTTCAGGTCGTAGATTGCCATGTGACGTGTCTAGAATACGTCCTCTGATATGTCGCGATATCCCTTTCACGAGGGATACTCGCTCCAGGAGTTAGAATTCTGGTACCTTAAGGTAAATTCTCTGGGAATATCGCCGTAGTTGTAATATACCCTAGGAAGCTACCCTATAGGAACTTCCATCAGGACGACATGGCTTGAGCCCAAAAATATATATATATACACACAAACACACATACATACATACATACATACATATATATATATATATATATATATATATATATATATATATATATGTATGTATATATATATATATATATATATATATATATATATATATATATATATTCTTACAAAGCTGGTCTAACATGCGAGTGGATTATTTAAGAGATGTATAGCCAGCTCGTAAGGTGGGTTCCACTTCCGTAGGATTAAGTAAATGAATATAAATTACAAAAGCTTTTCTTCATTTATTTAGTTATAATTTCATTCAGTTCCGTATATGTAAATTTACGTTATTTTAAAGATTTAAATTTTTATTTCACGTAGTTTGGTTGCTAAATCTCATGTAATCTAGTTAAAAAGTATGTATGACCCACACAAGGTATCAAATGCCAGGGAATGCATCATGTTTCCATGTGGTTGGAAATTGCATGAAGGCTCTCCACTAAACTTATTTTTATTTTAATGTTGCAAGAGGAGGCGGGCGGAGTTAACTGAGTGTGTTGCCATTGTCAGGCGACAAATAGGACTATACTTCCAACTGCCAGTTTACAGCAACGTTGGCAACTCTGACGACCGCTTCTAGAGTATTTTGCTTGAATCCATTGGAAGATTCCAGAATGTATTAGGATACATATAAGGGCCTACCACTGTTTTGGAGAAAGAGAGAGAGAGATCCAGCCTGACATTCTGAAAGAGCTAACGTCCGACAATCCTCTCAATCCTCTCACCAGCATATATCCAGCCTTTATATGTTATCTCTGAAACGTAAATAGTGGCTCTTAAAACATTGGTGATATTTTTATGTTTGATTTAAAAGAAGGGAAGTGAATTTGTAAATACAGTTTATTTTGTAAAATTATTTTTCTTTTTTACCTGGCCGTGTGATGTGGTTAAAAAATGAAGTGCATTTATTTTTTACTTACCCGTTCTGTAACCTTATGTTAGCCCAAAGGTCGTAAGAGTAACAGCTACGTATATGTAAATGTGTAATAATTTTTCTTATTTTGTATAGTGTTAAAATGTAATTTTTTCATTAATAGTCAAAATTAATTATTTTCCTATACTAATTTCTAGTGAAACAAGTGAGTGTATAATTCTTGAAGTATCATTTTGTCATAAGTCCAAGTTCTAGTTCAGGTTAAATTTTGAGTGATTTATATTTTGGTATTATTTTTAATTGTTATTTTCTATAGAATATATATATATATATATATATATATATATATATATATATATATATATATATATATATGTATATATATATATATATATATATATATATATATATATATATATATATTCTTAGAGTGTGCATTATTTTTATCACCAATAATCAATCCAGTGACTCGCTCATACCCCTGACTTAGAACCAGAGGAAGAGGCTGATTTTAGAATAGTTCCCATTAAAAGTAAAGTAATCACCCAGTTTTGTTTTGAGTGTAATGTAGAGACCTTTAGATATTCACGTCTGGGAGTTGTATATTATTTTCAGAGCTCGGAGGTATTCTCGTGTGTATCAGATTATAAAATATAAAGCAGGTGAGTTTGGAGCTTGGGAGTTTAGGTAATTTGCTAGTCGTAATGATTTATATAAATACACATACACACACACACACACACATATATATATATATATATATATATATATATATATATATATATATATATATATATATATATATATATATATATATATGTTATGGTCATTTTGGAAAATTGGTCATTTTACAAAATGCCCGGCCACTATACAAAAAGACCAAATTCATGGTCTCTTTGCAGAATGACCGATATAACTCGACATTTTACAAAAGGGGCAAGATTCTGATCAATTTACAAAATCATCAGTATCAATCAGCAATCAACGGCTTGCCCCACCCATTGGCCTTCTTCAATGGAAAACTGCGTAAGTCTGAATCCAGCTACTCTATTTTAGACTGCAAATTGCTGTTGGTGCACATAGTTGTCCGACACTTTCGTCACTTTTTAAAAGGTACGCCCTTCATCATTTGCATGAACTCTAGGCCTCTGGTGAACACCTTCACTCGTCAGTCCGATTCTTAGTCCGCCCGTCAACGGCGACTTCTCTCTGCCATGACTGAATACAATTTCACCCCTCAGCATATACCTGGAAAAAAATTCATCTTGTTACCGATGCCCTGTCAAGAAACATACTGGCCTCAATTCACCTAAGATTTTATTACAATGCCTTAGCAGAAGCCCAATGAAAAGATCCAAAGTACCAAGCATGTAGGACATCCTACACATCCCTGCTTTGTTAAGACTTTCTCTCGATGACTCCAATGCCACCATCCTCTGTGATATCAGTACTAGTAGACCTAGACCATGGATACTTACTCCTATGCGCTGACGGGTGTTTAATTTTATTCTTGAACTCTAACATTCCTCGTGCCACTCTACTGCACAGCTGCTGTAGATGAAGTTCATTTGGTATGGCGTTACCAAGGATGCTAAGGCCTGGGACCCGCAACTGTGCTTCATGCCAAAATTCAAAAGTACATTGGCACACGGATGCAGAAGTGAGCACTTTTCCTCAACCTCAGCGATGTTTTGCCCACATTCACATCAACGTCCCTTACCCACATCACAAGGGCATCGAACCTGTTACCGTCATCGACTGCTCCACTCGTTAACCTGAAGCCATTCCCATGGAAACTGCAACGTTTGGCTCATGTACAGCTAGAATCAAAAGAACGCCGACACTTATGGGAAATCGTTCATCAGATGTCTGTAGTGTTCCTATGACAAAACAGATAAAGGATGGATCCTTCTCCAACCTCAGGTAATTATAGACAATAAAGGGCTGTCTTTGCTAGTAAAAGCACACAAATGTTACAAATCGAGTTGCCATATTTCATTCAGTGTTATCATCTGACATCTCAAATGTCCACTACAAATACTGACTACACAAACACATAGACATACATATACATATATTTATACACACACATACACACATACACACACACTATATATATATATATATATATATATATATATACAGTATACAGTATATATATACAATATATATATATATATATATATATATATATATACATATATATATATATATATATACATATATATATATATATATATATATAATTATATACATATATATATATATATATATATATATATATATATATATATATATATATATATATTCTTGCGAAGCTGGTCTAACATTAGTAGATCCTTTTATTCACATATTTTATTTGTGTATTCAAGAAATGCATAGCCAGCTCATGAGGTGAGTTCAACTCATTTAGGATTAAGTATATATATGTAAATTACATAAGACTGTCGTCATTCATTTAGTTGTATTTCCATTCAGTTCCGTATATGTAAATTTACATTATTTTAAAGAATTAGTTCTTTGTTTTGTGTGGTTTGGTTACAAAGTCTTATGTAAGTTTGTTAAAAGGTATTTATGACACACACGAGGTATAAACGTTAGGGATTTCATCTTTTTTCGGTGTGGTTGGAAGTTACATGAAGCTTCTAGAGTAGAACTTATTCTTTTCTTTTAATGTTATGAAAGGAGATGGGCAGAGTTAGCCGAGAGTGTTGCCTCGTTGGGCAATGAATGGAACCTTCTTCAAACTGCCCAGTTAGTAGCCTGACGTTGTGAGAACCCTCTCAGACCATGTGCACATACATCGAATGCATTGCTGGAATGAACTGGAAGTTTCTAGAATGAATTAGGATGATATATAAGGGCGTAGCAATGCATAGGAACTAGAGATCCAGCCTGACATTCCACAAGAACTGTGGTTCTGCCAATCCCCTCACCAGCACCTCCTCAGCCATAGTGCTTCCTCTCAAACGTGAATAGTGTTTTCTGTTTTTAATTTTGAAAGCAGCTAAGGGAATTTGAGAGTACAGTTTATATTATAAAATTATCAATTTATTTGTGCCTAGCCCTTTGTGATTTAGTAAAACAGTGAAGTGCATTTATTCGTTCGGTAGCCGTATGTGATCACTAATAACATGAAAGTAAAAGTTATATATATGTAAGTGTAGATTTGACTTATTTTCTAAAGTGGTAAAGTGTCAACTTTTTCCATTAATTGTTAAAATTGATTATTTTCATATATCAATTTCTAGTGAAACAACTGATTGTATAATTTTTGAGGGGTCTTTTTGTCTCAGTCTAAGCTCTTGTTCATATTTAAATTTCGAGTGATTTATTGTTTACTGTCGAATTGTTATTTTTATAGAATATATGTATTTTTGTAAAGTGTGCATTATTTCGATCACCAATAATTATTTTAGTGCTTTTCTCGTACCCCTGACTAAGAATTGAGTAGGAGGTTGATTTTAGAATAATTCCTGTTAAAAGTGAAGTAATCACCCAGTTTTGTTTTGAGTGTGAAGTAAAGAGACCTTTTGGATATTCAGTATTCATATGTATTACCATCTAGGAGTTGCGTATTATTCTCAGAGCTTGGAGGTATTCTCTTGCGTATCATATTATGTAATATAAAGGAGGTGAGTTTTGGAGCTTAGGAATTTATGTAATTTGCTAGTCGTAATATATATTTTTGGAGCCTATACCAGTGATTGAGCAAGTCTGTTGTAAATATTGGTGATAGCAGGGCCATATTTTGATTATAAGTTTGACCAGTTTAGTGTTGATAGGATTCTGTGTATTGTTAGAATATATTTTTTGGGGGGGAGAGGTATAATTATTTTTAAAGTACAAGAGGGCTCAATTAATTGTACAGGAGTTTTTGGAAAACCCAATTGTTCAGAAATTTTCAGAAGCTAATGTAACCAAAGCCCAGTGGATCCCTCGGACACCCCTTTAAGGGTATGCTCGGTCGCGAGCGACCCCGACACAAAAAAAAATTCTTGAAAAATCTGTTTTTGCAGTAACCTCCTTTTTTTTGCCAAAAGAAAATTCAATGAATGCTCAAAACTACTGTAAAGATAAATACTACTCATCTGCAGAAAAACTATTTATTATAAAAATTTTTAAAAATTAAGTAGAAAAAAAACAAGACCTTACATAAAAATTCATAAAAAAAATTTATACATATATACACAAATCCTTTTAGGAATTTGTTCTTGAATGTTTAGGACACATCTTGATGTATTTTGGATGAAGTCAGACCCATGGAGGTGAAGATCTGAAATGAGAAAAAAAGGGTAACTTTTTTTGGCCAAAAAAATTTGTCCAAATTTCATGAATTTTTTTGGGTACCCAAATGAAATAGGAAGTGGCTAATTTTTTTAGGGAATAAACATATGTTATCCTAAAATAGAAATATGTAAAAAAATCTTCATTATTTTGTAAATTACATTTATATCAGGGGCCATATCTAAATGTCATTTTTGAGTACTTAGAAATTTCGTAAAAAATACATATATTTAATATACAATATGATATTTATGCAGGTAAAAATATACCAAAATATCACAAATTCTATAGGGAACAAGAATATATATAGATAGGGCAACTTACGCTTCGGATATGTCCACAAAATGGCCGCCAACCACACTGACTCAGACTCCCTAATCTGCCACCTGAAATGTAGGAAGGGTATGTCAATTTCAAGGTGTTATTTACTAATCTAATTATTGTATGGTGGGTTGCTGGATGATTTTCGATTATTTTACGACTATAAAATTAGAATTCTGACTCAAAAAAAATTTTTTGAAGGGAAATAAAATCGAAAAAAAAATTGTAAAACGATATATTTTAGCTAAAAAAAATTGATGATATTCAATCAAAAAAGAAGTAAACAAAATTTTCCGACAAATAAACATCCAAATGAATCATTACTCTGTAATAGTTCCTTAGTACGTAGTAATTTTGAAAGAAATGGGAAAAAACGAAAAAGTGACAATCGCAGGAAAATCGAACACATACCTATATATACGCCATATCTGGCTAAAAATAAAGATAGGCATGGGTAGCCAGATCATCTAGAAACACTTTCCAACACTATAAATATATAAGTTTTGCGACACTACTTGCCAATTCTTTACGGTTACATGACTAAGCAAAAAAATGCAAAACAAATAAAAAGGGGCACTCGATGAAAAATGGCAACGAGCTAATGGTGGGCATTTCAGAAAAAAAAAAATTTCAGCCACGTGCTAGGCAAACCATCAAGGCACATTTTCCGACAAATAAACATCTAAATGAATCATTACTCTGTGATAGTTCCTTAGTACGTAGTAATTTTGAAAGAAATGGGAAAAAACGAAAAAATGGCAATCACAGGAAAATCGAACACATACCTATATATACGCCATATCTGGCTAAAAAAAAGATAGGCATGGGTAGCCACATCATCTAGAAACACTTTCCAACACTATAGAAATATAAGTTTTGCGACACTACTTGCCAATTCCTTACGGTAACATGACTAAGCAAATAAATGCAAAACAAATAAAAAGGGGCACTCGCGGAAAAATGGCCAACATTCTAATATACGGCATCTCAGATAAAAAAAAAGACATGCACGTAGTAGCCCAACCATCAAGACACACTTTCCAACAAATAAACATGAAAAAAATCAATACTATATGGCAATTCTTTACTACGTAGTAAATGTTTACAAATATTGAAAATAAACAGAAATTGGCAACCGCAGGAAAATACGCCACATACCAATATCTACGGCGTATCTGGCAAAAACAAAGTCATGCATGGGTAGCCAGATCATCTATACACACTTTCCAATGCTATAAAAATAAAAGTTTTGCGATACTATTTGCCAATTTCTCACGGAAAAATGACTTAGCCAAGAAAAGAAAAAAACTGAAAAAGGGGCACTCGCGGAAAAATGGCCAACATTCTAATATACAGCATCTCAGATAAAAAAAAGACATGCACGTGTTAGCCCAACCATCAAGGCACAATTTCTAACAAATAAACATGAAAAAAAATCAATAATATATGGCAATTCCTTCATACCTAGTAAATTTTTACAAATATTAAAAATAAACAGAAATTGGCAACAGCAGGAAAATACCCCACATACCAATATCTACGGCGTATCTGACAAAAACAAAGTCACGCATGGGTAGCCAGATCATCTAGACACACTTTCCAACACTAAAAAAGCAAAAGTTTTGCGACACTATTTGGCAATTTCTTACGGAAAAATTACTTGGCCAAAAAATGAAAAAAAACTGAAAAAGGGGCACTCGCGGTAAAATGGTCCTCGTGGTGATGAACGACATTTCAACTAAAAAGAAAATCATGCACATGGTAACCAAACCATCCACCAAGACTTTCCACAACTGATAACCTATACAAGTTGCACCATTCTACGACAATTTCATAATACGTAATAACTTTGATAATTATGCAACTTACCTTAGAAGGGTAAACTGGGTCGCGCTCGACCCCGACGCGTCTCAGAAATCTGGGAAGGAGTACAGCTACAGCGATGCACATCTGGACACTACTAGAGCGTGTAGGCGAGACACCGACTGCAGGTCGATCACCCACAAATTCAGTCACGGGAGTGAGTCACGTGAGAAAAACATCTTTTGTTTTGACGCTCGGGGTCGCGGACGACCCACCGTACCGTTCCAGGGTTTTAATGGCAGATGATGACCATGCAATTGGTGGAATTAAAGCCAAATTCAAGTGACTAACCTTAGTAGGTTGATACACTCAGGAAAGTTGATCTTTTGGAGAAGGCTGAAGCAGAATTCCTAGAGAAGCAAGTATCAGATGACCCACAAACTGAATGAATGAAAGCAGAAATGAATTTAGAGGCTGAGATTAGACGTATTGCAGCAGAAGCGAATTTGATTAACTTGAAGATGATGACAGAACAGGAGGGACGAGAAGAAAGAGAGAAAGAAAATGCAAGAGAAATTACAAGACATGCAAGGGAAATGGAAGAAAGAGAAACTGAGGAATCAAGAGAAATTGCAAGACATGCAAGGGAATTGGAACTGCTGAATGCTCATGCAAAGTTGTCTACAACTCAGAGAGGTGTTACCCCTGCTATGCACAATCCCGTGTTTGATGTGACAAAAGCAAAGAGGTTAATCCCAAAATTCACGAAAGAAGCTCCCGACGATTTCTTCGATCATTTTGAAACAGTTGCGCCGACGATGGAATTGCCAGAAGATAAATGCCATGTGTTATTGCAGTGTCCTTATTGGAAAAAACGTAGTGCTTATCTAGCCTTGTCTCAGGACCAGAGGAAGGAGTATCAAGGAATTAAGAGGAGTGTGCTGTAATTGTATCAGATGACCCCTGAATATTATAATCAAAGATTCCGAAATGTGCGGAAGGGCAAGAAAAGAACTTTCCTGGATTACACTTACAAGGTACGACGATATTTTATGAGATGGATAGAGGCTGCCAAAGTAAGAGAGATGGCTGATTTAGAAGAACTGAGAGTATTTTCAAGTAATTCCTAAACATATTTGAACGTACTTGAGAGAAAGAGGTGAAGAAACTTGATAGAGCCTCTTCGCTGAGTGAAGATTATATTATCAGTCATATACCCTCCTCAGGTATGAAATTTCAGCCGTTGTTCCGACCAAGTGTCAAGTATTCGCCGAACCATGGAAACCAGTTCAGTAACAACTAAGGAGAAAAAGTTCAATGGGTACAGCGGAAGTACCACTGGTATTATTCCAAAGCAGAATGTGCAGAATGTTTCAGTACGACAACAATCGTCGAATCTTCCTTATTCAGGTGTTATGAAAGACTTGCAGAAGATTAATATCATCTGTTATAAGTGTGGCAAAAACGGCCATATCATTAAGGATTGTTGGTCAAACTAACCGATAGCAGTCGCCCAATTGGTTAAGGGTAATTCAACTCCAAAGAATCCGAAGACGAAGAATCAAATGGGAAAGGTCGACAAGGTAAATAAACCAGTTAATGTTTACACGATGAACAGGAGAACCCCAAACAGCGTGAGTGCCTTTAAACCGTATATTTATGAAGGTATGTTAGCCGCTCTGTATGGGAACGAGCAGATCCTGGTAAAGATTTTGCGCGACACGTCATGTAATCAGTGTGGTGACACTAGGCATACACCCAATTGTGGAACAGTCTCTCATAGAAGATTCTGACATTTTGAAGGGAATAGGAGGTGAGAAGGTTACCCCTATTTGCCTTTTGAAAGTTTCATGTGAGTTGGTGACAGGTCATTTTGATTTTGCGGTAAAGGATGCATTGGTTATCGAAGGAGTAGAAGTCCTATTGGGAAATAAGGTTGGTGGAGTGCCGTTTGTGCCTTGTCCTATTGTAACTGAGAAACCACTGAAGTATAGTCCTACGACTGAACTCGAGAAGGAGTACCCGAATTTGTTTCCTAGTTGTGTGACGACAAGGAGTATGAAGAAGAAAGTGGCTGCAGAAGAAGACAGAGAAACTGAAGGAACGATGAACTTGGAAGACTTAATTATGGAAGAAGAGGTTTCCCATGATAGTACGCAAGAGGAGAGCTCCCGAGAGAGTCTGGAAGAAGAGGAACAACAGACAAATGGACAGGAATACAAGGAAGCAATGTACTTGGAAGAAATAGAAAACTTATCATTAGAAGTAGGTCAAGTGAGTCGGAAAACGCTGATAGGAAGTGCACCAGTCTACCACCTCTTATTACCTCAAGGATGGATTGCATATGAGGAAGCATAGAACTGCCGATATCCCTAGGAATGCCGAAGAGGTCATATACTGTCAGATATTAATTCCCGCACCGCTGAGAAGGCAGGTAGCGCCTGAGACGGGACACATGGGAATAAGAAAGATGACGGAGAAGGTTATGAGACACTTTTTCTGGCCTGGCATGCATAAGGATGTGAGCCACTTTTGCTTTGCAAGTCACGTTTGTCAGTTGGCTGGAAAGCCTAACGAGTACATTAAAAAGACTCTCTTACACCTGATTGAAGAACGAGGAGAACCCTTCAGCAAGGTAATGATCGACATTGTTGGACCATTACAGAGAACGAAGAAGGGCCACGAATATATGTTAACCTTGATATGTCCAGTAACAAGATACCAAGAAGCCATACCCGTCAGGAACATCAGTGCCAAATAGTCGCTGAGAAGTTACTAGACACTTTTACCAAATTTCGTATTCTGGAAATTGTTCAGAGTGACCGAAGAACAAATTTCACAACAAAATTATTTCAGGACTTGATGAAATTATTGGATGTGTAACAACAACTGTCTACTGCCTCTCACCCAGAGACCCAAGGTGCATTAAAGAGATTTCATCAAACCCTAAAGAGTATGTTAACAAAGTACTACAACGAAAAAGGAAATGTATGGGACATCAGACCTTTGATGTTATTTGAGATACGCAATGCTTATAGAAAAAAAAAAAGCCTGGGATGTAGCCCGATTGAAATGGTGTTTGGCCGAGAAGTAAAAGGACCGATTAAAATGTTGGCAGAAAAATGGAAATATAGAGAGGAAACGGATGGGGAATATTTCAAGAACTTAAGAAAAGGATATTTCTTCCCCACTCATTCCCTCTCTTTCTTCCCCACTCGTTCCCTCTCTTTCCTCATTGGTAAGGAATGTCTGGTCCTTCTGGACAGACATGGGCTCTTAGAAATATGCAACCCTAAGACTACTTCACATCGCACTCGCTCCACCTCTGCCTTTACTCCCTCATTAACTTTCTTTCATTTCTCCTCCCCTCTCGTTATTCCATCTGCTGCCCACAGTCTTTCTCTCTTCTCTTTTTTGCCTCTCTTAGTCCCTCCGTTTATTATCTCTCTGATTCTCTCTATTTTAACCCTCTCTTTCCGGTCTTTCTTCCATTCTCTGTCTCTTTCTATTTCGCTCTACTCTTTCAGCCTACTCTTTCTTCCCTCTTTTTCTTCCCTCTCTCAAACTCTTATCAATCTCGCTCTATCTCTTTCTTACATCTCTTGATCTTTCTCTTTCTTACCTCTTATTCTCTCTTTTTCTTTCCTCTTCCATGCTATCTCCAGTACCTCCCTCCTTTTCCCTCTTTCTTACTTATCTCTTCATCTTTTCTTTTAATATTTCTTTCTCTTCATTTATTTCTAAACCCCTTCGCTTTTTTATCTTTCTAACATGTCTTTTTCTCTCTGTTTCTTTTCTTCTGTCAATCTCTTGCCTTCTTGCCGCTTGCATAATTGTAGAGGATACAATTAGAGAGAACGAAAGAAATATGAAAGAAAGAGTGAAGATTTAAAAATGATTGAGAAAGAGACAGGTAAGAAAAAGAGAGAATGTGACAAGGAGGAGAGAGAGAGAGAGAGAGAGAGAGAGAGGGAGAGAGAGAGAGAGAGAGAGAGAGAGAGAGAGAGAGAGAGAGAGAGAGAGAGAGAGTTTATAGTCATAAGACTGCTATAAAAATGCAATTGCCTTTATGTCCCTATTCTAAACATAGAGCATTATTCTAGACCATTAGATATATATGACCAAGGCTACGTGTTTCTAAAAGAGATGGCATTGGAAAAACAATGAGATTATCCTCTTTCAGTTATGTTGAATAATGAAAATATCCACAAATATAACTACTAATTGATTAAACCTAGCACTCGTAGGGACTAATCACAAACAAACTCTTCTTCCTGTCTTGACAGCTCAGGTTTATCCAACCAACACAGGGATTTTGTTCCCAAATAATGTTTTGGGAAATGAATTTTTACTTTCAATCCATAAACAGATATGTTGTAATCTTGTTGGTTCTCTACTTTTCTAATGTGCTATGTAATATTGACTTAATTCTCTAAAACAGTTCATATGAAAGTTATTTGGATTAAATATAAAGCTCAATGGTGATCGATAAATTTGACAAGGCAGTAAAAATTTTCGTTTTATACACACTATATACAAAGATACTTCTTATCACTGGGGTAGTGGAAGAGTTACAGACTAACATCAGTTTGCTTCAAGCTTTGAAGTCTTATCGACAAAAATATAAATTGGCATATTAAGTGACCTGTCAAGAACTTAAGAAAAATTATAAAGGACTTGTTGAATCTAGCTAAGGAGAAGAGCTTATAAAATTCGATGGGGTTGAGTAAAAAAGAAATCTTTTAAAATTAAGAGCATTTAATTCCTCAAACTAACCGAGGGTAAAAAGATTTGAATCGATAATTTTATGGGTAAGCATCCTCGACCCCTATCTTATAGTTTGGGAGTTTGTATTGGGATCGAACGAAGAACAAACGATATATATACAGGCAAAGAAGGATCCTCATTCACTATGATTGAGTCATAAACTACGAAGGAAGATAAAGATAATTCAGATCTTTGATTAATTAATTTACAAACTTAAGAAGCTTAATTCAGATGCAATTTAATTTGCTCCAGACTCCATCCGTATTATTTTCTACTTGTGCCTCATACGGGATAAGAAGTCCTGCCGATTTCTAATACAAGGACTGAGAGCTATATTTTGATCAAACAGTATCACCAAGTAGCCAAGATACTCAAATTCAAGAGAACTGTTTTAGTTTCTTTTCTTGATATTATATTCTGAGGACAGCAACATTCTTGTTTCAATGTATGGTGAAAACAACAATTGATAGAGTTGGTAAAAGTGAGACAAGCATTTGATAGAAAATTAAAGACTGGTTGCATATCATCTAGTGGTGAGATATTCCGTATTAATATTTTACCCGAATACAATTCCAGAATACAAATAATTTTCATTCCTTCAGATCTACAGCTAAGCGCTGGTAGGGAACCTGTAGACAAATTAATTAAAGGCACTGAATATGTCAATCCAGAGAAAGTGGTTAATTAAATCTTGGAAAGAACTCATTTCAGTAATTGCAGCTATTCAAGATTATAACAAAACATTTCATATTCCTTTGTTAGGCCAGAAAGAATCATGAGTTTATTTAGGACGAAAAAATATATAAGAAAGTAAAATCTCAATTATGAAAACGTACGTTGAAAGAGCAGTTCCGCTTTACAAGAAATTTCCCGAGGGGCGTTGTTTCAGACAAGGCCAAAGAATGAATCGTCTTCAACCGGAACATGAATCAAAATAAGGAAGCTTTTAGAGACTTCGTCAAGACTAGAATAATAAAGCCTCCACTAATTGAATAACTAATGGATTAAAATTATCTCTCTCTCTCTCTCTCTCTCTCTCTCTCTCTCTCTCTCTCTCTCTCTCTCTCTCTCTCTCTAAATATTATTTGGCAAACGTTTGAATTTAATTCTCATAAACTATGTCCGATGCAAAATTGAATCGCCTATTTTTCATATTAACGAACCGTTCCATAATGAAGAAGAACATGACGAAATCGGGAGTGAGTTGATTCAAAATTCTAAATCACAATATACTTTAGTTCCTAAATGCGAGACCAAACACGTTAAGAAGTTGCTCCTAATCTAAATATTTTAACTACATTTGATGGTTTATTTTCACTTTACCTGGTGAAAGCAATATAATGTATTATTGTTATAAATTAGATGAAAAATCGATTTTCAAGGTATTCCTGGCAGATTGGAAAGTGAAAGAAGGCAATGTTATTTCATAACTTACTCAAAATTGCTGATATTGATTTAGGAGGTTACTAAAATCTCTTGTGTCGACGATGATTTAATAGATTATAAGGACCAGCATTCTTCTCTGATCCCGGGGTCGTTAAGAGAATCCAGACATTAATGTATTAAAATATATGGCTTATCTGAAATATGAAAAAAAAAGAAACATGTTTAAATGGACAAAATTTATCATTAATCGAATGCCAAGTTACAAACCTACCAATTAGCTACGATGATGAGGATGGGTTAATTTCAATTCGAAGTACAAAAAACCTGAATTGGACAGGTATATGTACAGAAGAACTGTCATTGACTTTTATCTTTCTTCGTGGCTAAATTGTACGGTCACTGCCATTC
>NC_090769.1:42555161-42572661 GCF_036898095.1 Palaemon carinicauda | reverse complement strand
TTCGCTGCAAGTTTGAAGTTCAGAAGTTCCACAGATTCGACAGCCTGATTAGGAATATCATTTCACAATCGGGTCACAGCTGGAATAAACCTTATAGAATACTGTGTAGTATTGAGCCTTATGATGAAGAGGGCAACTGTTAGAATTAACTGCATACTTAAAACTACCTGAATGCAAAGGATGGTCAGAATTATGAAAAGTCTTGAGCAACATGCATAAAGAACTAATTAAACAATGGTGCCAGATATTAATACCTACTGTAGATCAAGAATAAGAAATTCAATAGACAGGAAATTTTTGTCCAACAAATAAAGATGTGAGTCAGCATCTGAGGAGCAGAAAGAACAATATCCAAAAAATGGTAACCCAAATAAGATGGAATGGAAGAATCAAAACATTTCTTCATAATTAATTTATCACCAAAAATCTTAAAAGACTTTCTCAATAAACAAATTTTTTGTTTCACTGAAGAAGAAGCAATCAAAATTTATTTCTCAAAGGTAAATTTGCAATCAAGAACCACACCTGAAATTCTAAAGAAGTTGCATATAGTTAAAGAAACATTATTAATGCATTGATTTGGATGTTGAGTAGCCACTGTCCTCGACCTAACAACAATACTGGGAGTTTTGTTAGGATTCAACTTCCTGCCACATAATTTGTACTATGCACTAATTTTAACTAGATCTCTATAAAGTGACTCAGCAACACCAGCGGTACATTCGAAAGATGGAATTAAGGTAAAGAGGGTAGCACCATCTGCAAATGCAACGAGCTTGTTTTCTAGGCCAAACAGCATATCATCCGTATATAGTATTTAAAGTAAAGGGCCAGGAACACTGCTCTGAAGAACACCAGCTATCATATATCTATACTCACTATTGTTCTCATTAGCAACAATTCTGTGATTTATTACTCAAAAAGAATATTAATGATAGCAAGAAAAAACCAACCTACTCCCAACATTTTGAATTTGAAAATAAGGGTCTAATGTTTAACCCGGTCAAAGGCAGCATAAAATTCAAGGGACGATTCAAAATACATATGCGTTTTGATGTTGAAATAAGAATAAACCTTACTAAGTGAAACACGTTGTAAGGGAATTGGTAAGGAAATCTTAGACCAAGGCAAGTTAAAAAGAAAAAATATATATATAGGTATATATAGGTATATATATATATATATATATATATATATATATATATATATATATATATGTGTGTATACTGTATATATACAGTATACATATATATATATATATATATATATATATATATATATATATATATGTGTATACTGTATATATACAGTATACATATATATATATATATATATATATATATATATATATATATATATATATATATATAATCAGGAGAACAAATGGAGTTGGAAGAGAAGGGATGAAAATGATGATGATACTAAGAGCAGAAAATGAGTTAATGGAGTGGAGAGTTGTAAATAGTAGACTGTTACTTGCAAAGTTTAAATCAAAACAGTGCAATATGAGTGTTATAGTTTCCTATACACTACTAAATGATTTCTAGAAGAATGGAAAGATGAACACTATGAAAAACTGCGGAGTGTAAGAGATGAGATCCCAGAGAGAGACATGAATATTGTGATTGGTGACACCAATGCTGAAGTTAGAAGGAATAATCTAGGTATAGATATTGTGATGAACGTTGAAGGTCTCTGCAAAGTTGCAAATAAAAATTAAGCCCATATTATAATTTTTTGTTCAGCAAACAATCTTGTTATTGGAGATGCTCTTTTCCAGCACAAGGACTTTTACATCTATACATGGACTTCACCATGTGACAAGTGGCAAAATCAAATAGATCACATGGCCATTAATAAAGATAGAAGGAGGACTCTGAGAAATATAAGAAGCTATGGAGGTTCAGATATTGGTGGTGATAACCAGCTCCTCATTGCCACACTGAATTTAAAACTGAAAGCACCTAAGAGAAATGTACACATAATCCCTAGATTTGATACAACTAAGCTTCTAGAAGATGAGCACAGAGAAATGTTTGCAATTGAATATAGGAATTGATTTGTTGTCTTAGTGATTCTAAGAAACAAAGAGCAGACAATTAACGAAGAATGGTGGGATATTAGAAACATTTATCAGTCAGTTGGTTGTGAAGTTTGGGTACATGGATTTACAAGGAGAAAGCCTGATACTTGGGATGCTATAAAAAAAGCGACAAAGACAGAAATTGATTGTTTAAATTTTTCGAGTAAGTAATGAAAATTACAAGGTGGAGCATGCCAAGTATTCCACTATTGATAGTGAGGTCAACAGGAAAGCCAGTGAAGACTGGAGAGAATGTTTAGACAGGAAAGAAGATGAGGCTATGAATTCAGGGAGTGATTATAGTGTGAGAATCGATCATAGAAATAACAATAAAATCTCCATGGGGCAAAGAAGACGCATATACCCATAAATAAGAGAGATGAGTCTGTGGTAACAACAGATGAGGTCATGAATAGGAAATATGAAAGGAATAAATTGATTCATATAGCTGAAGCTGAGGAGCACCTTAATGGGCCCATGGATGAATTAAGTGTATTTGAAGTCGAAGCTATCATAAAAACTCAAGAAATGGAAAACCCCTGGATACGATGGAATAACTGTTGAGATGATATTGACCGTAAATGAAGTGATCACCATTATTTGATAGAATATGGCGTGAAAATTGCATTAAATGAGATCTGACTGATTGTAACAATTACAGAGTCATCACACTTATGTCAGTTGGCATAAAAACCTATAGCCTGCTTATTCGTAAGAGACTAGAGAGAAAGACTGAGGAAAAGTTGAAAGATGAACAAGCAGGATTTAGAAATGGTAGACGTTGTACTAACAAGATTTCCAATTTAAGATGTGTGGTAGAATATAGAAATCCACTGTTGATGGGATTTGTGGACTATGAAGAAGCCTTTGATAGTGTGCAACACCCAAATTTGTGACGAGCACAGCAAGTGAAAAGTTAATATTAGCAGAGTCCTGTTAAATGAATTACCAGTAAACAGCGGAGTACTCCTAAGGAATTTGTTGTCACCTTCTTTGTTTATCCTCATGTTTTTTTTAATGCATAGAACAGTTGGGGATGATGGAGAAGGATTGGACTGGATTGGTAATTAGCTGACCAAGAGTATGCTGATGAAGTTGTCCTTATTAGTAGAACACCACAGGATTGGCAATGCTTGCTTACCAGAATGAACGATATTTCACACGAGGTTAGGTTAAAGTTAAATTGAAGAAAAATCGAGATGATGAGAAAGGAATATGCAATGGAAGATGAAATGTCATTGGAAAGAGAAAGGATTAATGAGGTAGAATTATTTAAATTTAGAAACTATGATTTCTAATAATGGGTCTGTAGATTTGGAGTTTAATGAAAGATTGAAAAAAAAAATTAAATAATGGCTAAGTTAAGTAATATTTGGAAATCCTATCACCTGAAGTTAAAGTCACGCTATATATCAGTATATTGAGATCGGTGTTACTACATGAACATGAGTCATGGTATAACAATGAAACAATCCCAACGGATTTCATAGATTTGAGAACAAAGCCCTGAGAAGAATGTTGGGAGTTAAATGGTAGGACAGGATTAGAAATGAAACTATAAGAGAAGTTTCTAGAGTGTCATATGTGGATGAGATCATGGTGAGGGTTAAATGGAGATAGTTTGGGCATACTCTTCGCACTCACCAAGAGATATTAGTTCACCAAACGTTTAACTGGGCTCCACAAGGCACTAGAAGAATCAGAAGGTCAAGGTCTAATGGCTGAAGACTTAAACATGACGGGGGATATAATGAAGGAGCGGTATTGATTCAAAAGCCGAATATAGAAAAGACTGGCAAAATCTAACCGAGGCCCTTTTGCGTTAGTAGGCGTGAGAGATGATGAAGATGATGAAAGGACTTATTCGATCATCCCTCAGATATCAAATATCAAGTAAATGTTTAACTGATTTTTTAAAGAGCCAAAAACATTTATATCTAAACCAATTATTCTACATCAATAAAGACGCATCTAATTGCACAGAATGAAGTTAATCTATAGCCGTAAAACCAATCTGGGAAAGCATTTCGATATTTCCTTACTATAAGTAACAAATGAAATCAAGTTGTATAACAAATATAGAACTAAGATATTTCTGAAAATATAACTACCTAATTGTTATGTGCATGGCCATTTTACACTTATTGGTTCACCCTTAAAGAATCTTTGTGGAACTTTATTATTAGAACAATTCCAACACCAATTATTCTAGGTACCTTATAAATATAACTTTAAAAGTTAAATTTAGTTTATACCTGAAAGGACCAATGCAAGAGTCATTAACTTCAGGCTACGAAAACTTTTTTTTTCGTTAGCCGTCTCCATTCAGTTTGGTATTTCCATCACTTTATTATATATTTTTTTTATAAATTCACTCTATAGTTTATAATAGTTCCATAACTGTGATTATAAAAACAAGGCATCGTTTAAGATAGATATTGTTTTCTATTAAGCAATATGCTTTTACAAAATTTGTTTTCTGACTTTTATTAGTAACTCTTAATTAGTTTATTTTCTATAGCACGTTTCGTTTTCGTAGCATCTAGAATCCTTCAAATGAATGTTCCAAAAAATAAAATTCATATTTTGAAAATGATAATTTTGATAGCAAGACGTTTATCATTCAAATAAATATCTTACATCGTCTTGGTCAGAGGTAGGAGTATCCCTTTTATGATACGATTTCTATAAAAGGAGAAGAAAAAACGAGAAGTAAATGCATAAAGAAAATTACACTTCTCAGCGATTATCACTTATTCATTGGGGCTTCCTCAGAACAGATTAAATTTATTCCGCAAAATAAATATCCACGCAGCTGTAAACTTATATAGAATGTTTGATATCTTCCGAATGAAAGAGTTTCTCTTTTGGATATCTCAGGTATGAGTGCGATATCTACAAGGCATTTGTAAATTAATACCCTTATATATTTGAGGATCAACATTGAAATGTATTACTACGCTCTTCTCCTGCCAAGATAAAATTCATGGTGTTATTAGCTGAGTTGATGCCATGAGATTAGGTGCATATATTCAGTCGGGGTGTGGTCCATTCAAGTTTTAGTTATGATTTTTCATGTAAATTGTTCTCAATGTTTATATCATTATCTTTAATATCACTTTATTCGCTTGTACTAATACCTGCAATTTATCTATTTATTTTTATTGTTTGAAATTGTAACACACTTTAAAAAGAAATTCTATTTATTATTTTGATATACTTCGGAACGACTGGCATTATTATGCTTTTGATCGTTAAGAAACCTAGAATATTACTTCCAAATGCTAGAATTGTTATCACCTGTAGTTCAAGATAGATGGCAAATTGAACAATAGCGTATCTTTCATATGTAAATGGTTATGTTGGCCAGTGATCCATGTAACCCTGTAATCTAGAGCATCCTAATTAGAATTGTGTAATAGATATTGATAAATTCAGGTACAAAAGAAAAAATAATATCATTCTAGAAGATTTTATTTACGCGTTAATAATTCGTTGAGCTAGTTGAGCTTTACATAATTATAAAAAAAAATTTAGATAATATAATTATGTATAACGTAGGCCTCATAAAAATCATTAATACTATTTTTACTATTTCCTAATGAAAGCTGAGCATTTTGGAAAACTGCAAATTATATTTTTAACGTAAAGAGCTTTCCCAAGATTAGGTTCACCAAATGAATAGAATCGTCTCAAAAACAACATTAAATCATGTTCAGTTATGTTCGTCAATCGCCACAAGTGACAACAGATTTCATGAAAGTCATATTCAAGTATGTGAATTTCAGACAAATCTGTAAAACGTATGATAAACTGAGAATAAAAAAAATACTGTACATAAATCATTGGAAGAAATCAGTTAATTGAAATTCAAGAAAAAAATCTTAAGCAATTATTTCTATATGATATAAAGATATTTCTAATGGTAACCATAAAATACACTTTTGTTGGTATCCAGATATTACAAAGTAATTTGATGCCCCATATACAATTATTTGGAAGAGTCTTCATTCATGCTTAACTGGTTTTGTAGAACATGAAAGGCTGGTTGTGATAAAAAACAAAACAAAATTTGAAATAAGATGGAGGGTTTATAAAGAGAGATACATTTTAGTAGATATGGAATTCCAGAACAACTATGAAAAAAAGAAAGATTTTTCTGGAAAAGTTTTTGCAAAATACTTGACTGCTGAATAAAGAGGGTTTCCAAAGAAGACCACAAATTAGTATAGTTGTGAAGGTTAAACTTTAGGTGGGAAGTTTTCTTTATCATATGTTAGTACAGTTAGCTGGAAGAGCAAATTGACGGATGTAATGGTAGAAGAAGAGAAGCTGTGGGAATATCTATTAATTATTTTGGTTGACACAGCAATATGAAAATGGAGTTGTGAATGCATTCAAAACAAGAAAATTGGATAAGAAGGAAGTGAGAAAACTTCACATAGAAAAACCCTGAATTATGGACTAAGAAAATAGAGAAAGGGAGGTGCATTGAAAGGGGTGGTATTACTCAATATTCTATGATATGGTAATGGGGAGAGCGAGGAGTGCTTCAGGGTATAAGAAGTGTATGGACGAAATATGAACTGTGCGTGATGAAAGGAGTTAAAGTGTTTAGAAGAGGAAAGTATATGATCTTTAACGTGCATTTATTTGACAGAAGAGAATAGCAGGTGTAGGTAAGATATGGTGATCAATAATAGAGTCAAAAAGAGAAAAGATAGACAGAAACAAAAACAGGGAGAAGATGAAATATAGCTTCAGAGAGAATAAGCTGCTTACAGGGAACTAAATCCAGAGAGAAAAAGTAATGAACAATTACATGTCAAAATATAAGATGCAGAAATAGAAATACTGTAGAACGTGAATGCAATCTTAGTCAATGGAATGGGTACTATAAAGATTTATTAAATATGGAAGACATGGGGGAGAGAGCTGAGTGGTGCAATAATTGAAAGAGTTAATATAAGGAGAAGAATGAATGTGGAGGTGACTATGGGGGATATAAGAAAGGTAATTAATGTATTAAAGAAAGAAAAGACACCAGGATTTCATGAGATTGCAAGTGAGATGATGTAGTATGGTGGTTATTGCCCGCCTAGGATTTGCAAAGTATACTAGGATGGAGGAAATATCATGAAAGACAGATCAAGTGGATATTACATGGATGTCAGATATATTACATAGTACATACACCATGTACACCTGACATGCATTCATGTACATTTACATTATTATTGATTTACAGGAGAATATTTTTATGATACCACTTATTCTTTATCAATGCCTATAATTATCATTATTTTGATTACTCATCATAATAATATTACTATTATTACATGAAACAGCACTTCTCTTTGTTTTCTCCATGTTCGATGCTTAACCCAGTCGTTGTTAAGGGGTCGCTGAAGTGCAAAACGTACTAGACTTCCTCCTCTTTTCCCATTTGTCTGTCGGCCTTTAATATATGGGAGTATGAAGAACCTATGACTTTATTTCACCACCCTTAATTCCATCAGCTGCATGGACATATATAGTAGGGTTATAAGCCGCAGATATTTATTTATCTATTCTTTATTGACAAAACTTTACATACATTGTAGTACAATATTTATATTTAGTTTACACAAAACAGTGGGTTTTATCCTATAACAATAACAAATCTTCCCCATTACACTATAAAATATTTTGTCCAGAAAAATTAAAATATTTTCTTCTATAAAGAAATATGAGGTTACTAATCAACCATCACAACAAATCCCTCATACATCAACACCAAAAAAAAAAAAAAAAAAAAAAAAAAAAAAAAAAAATTTAATTATAAATCTTTAATACTTCAAATATATACTGGCACAGGTTAATTACGTGATTTTCTTCTCCAAACAGTGTGTCTATGTTCGTATAAGTAAGATTTCTAAATTTCTGCCTCTTCGATCGTGACCTTGTACATTAATTTAAAACATACACTTCATTCTGTACTGTCTGTGAATCCCAATTACACACTTGCAGTTAGCTCCCTTGGAGTTCTACTCCACCTTCCCGTCTCTCTCCTTAGGTCGTGGGGCATTAAACGTAATCTCATGAAGGCAATTTGCATATAGTCTGGTACATAACCATTTTCACTATACACTATGCATTTCCAAGGATCTATTTAAAATTTCTCTGTATGTATAATATTTTGTTGCTGTTTCAGGTTTATTACGGATTTCATTTTTTAATTGGTCAAGGCTCGACCCGATGACGTTATCAACCAGACAAGAATTGAAAAATCTGTAACCGGGCGTATTTTCACTTCTGCAAATTTCATAAATATAGTGGAAAGGTTCTTCCATATCAATGATAGCCATTTTCTTTTCTAAAAAAAACGTTTCCTTCTTATTTGAACTTCACGATTAAAAGACTCAAGGTTACTCTCCACTAAGCACAATGTCATAGGCGTATTATTTCGGACCCCCAATAAGCATCTAACAGCCTGGTTGTATATCCTTTCCATGCATGTTACGTTGTTTGTAAGCCAACTCTCTGCACTATAGTGTAGTGAGGCTCCTAACGCTGCTTTGAACACTTTGACTTTATATGCATATGGCATGGTTGTATTGTTATAACAAAATATTGAGAACTTTATTTATTAATGGTCTTTGCATTTTCAATTTCATGTTTTTTAAGCACTGATTGCATTTTGCCATCGCCCGTAAACCATGAACCAAGATACAAATATTTTTCACAATGGTCTAATTTGACATTATTTATGACTAAAGACTCTTTATCTCTTATATTTCCATTTACTACAAAATACTTAGTATTTTTTTGTTAACAATCATCCCATATAAGTTATAGTAATCCAACATAATCCCAATTTTCTCAAAACACTTTTCTCTGGATGTACTTAAAATAACTGTCATCCATCACTAATAGCGTATGCAGTGTCCCTAAAAACCCATCTCTGCCAATTCCTTCTCTTATCATTTTAACCATTTTGTCTAGGTAGATAGTAAATAATAAACCGCTTGTTGGAGCACCTTGACGTATTCCAACAGTAGATATAATCACAGCTAATTTCAAGACACTTTTTGTACAAGCATAGATCTTATGAATGACCATTAACATAGTTTTACCACAACCTTTCTCTTTTAAACTCTCAATTAACTTATCTCTTAGAACACGGTCGTAGCACAATGAGTTATCCCTTGACAGAAACTTCCAACAAGACAGATATTCTGAAGTCCAAGAAGGCACCCGTCGTTAAGCAATGTTTACTTCTCATCTTACAAATCGGATCAGTTACAGTAACTCAGATTTTTATGACAGTCTCCAGGAGGGATACAGTGTTTGTGCAGTATAGAGTTAGAGTTTCAGTATAAAGTACAGTCAGGTATTACGAGAACATAATTTTAGCAGCATCTCATTCATCTCATCAGTGGTGACGGAGGTGCTCACTACTCTCCACCCACCAACACTTGCTCATTTCATCCCACCTGCCTGCTTCATTTCATAAGGTCATTGCCACCAAGATTTCTATTTTCAACTACTCATATTGCATTCCTTCATTCACATACAGCAAATTGGACATTTTCCTGAAAATACAGATTCCAAGCTTTATTATGATATCCGACTGAGTTCATAAGATCAGACAGTGGACAAGGATATGCATTAGGCAGAGGATCAGATAGAGGGTTTGATGGGAGACAAAAAACCAATAGATCTCCCATCACCTGATGACAATACCAGCCCAACCCTCCATCCTCTTTTGACTCCCAGTAGTTCAGGAGGCCATGATAAGACATCTCATACAGTTTTTCAAACTTCCAGCTTGCAAAAGAATGATCAATGGAGGCTAGATGAACAGACCTTCAGACAAAAAAAAAAAATAGTGCAATCAAGACCGGAGGGCAATCAGCAGATTGCACCAATGTAACCCTAACAACCTGACACTATATCTGCATATACTGTTACATCTGAGACTATGGTACTGAGGCTATGGCACTAGCCAAGACTAGAGAACAATTGTTTCATTTTGGAGTGTTTTTCTCCTAGAAGACCTCCTTACCATAGCTAAAGAGTCTCTTTTACCCTTACCAAGAGGAAATTGGACACTGAAAAATTACAGTGCCTTAACACCTGGGGTGAAGAAGAATTGTTTGGTAATATAAGCGTTGTCGGTTGTATGAAGACAGAGGAGAATACAGTGATACCTCTACATACGATCTTAATTCGTTCCAGAACCTGCTTCGTATGTTAAAACGATCGTATGTTGGAGCAAATATTCCCATGAGAATACAGGGTAATTTATTTAATTCGTTCCTCAGCCTAAAAACCCATAATAACTCCTTAATAAATGGCTACACATAATTACGCATAACATTAATACAATATAATAAATACATAAAAATCTAAAAAAAGAATAATAATAAAGAAATAATAAATAAAAAAGGGCTTTTAATGTAACACTTTACCTTAGCGACAGGCCAGCGCAGGTGTAGGGACTGCTAGGTAGGAGGAGACGGAAGATCAGCGAGGAGGTAGGGACGGTGACTTTGAACGATAACGTGTACGATAACTTACACTAACTTACACTACGTGAACTTTAACTTAACTTAGCTTATTTTTTTTTTCATTTTCATAATTTTATATTCTTTTTTTAAATTTTTTTCTTTTCTTATTTTAATTTTCATCACTTTCACTCGATTCGGTCTTCCTTTTCTTTGCTTTACTTTCTTTCTTTTCATCATGATCACTAGACTGTTTTAAAGATTTTTTAAAGAAACTATCGAGTGAAAGTTGCTTGGTACGACTTTTGAGGATTTTTCTAAAATGAGTTAAGCAAACATCATCGAACTGCGCAACAACACGGCAAACCTGAAGTTTCTGTGGGTGATGCTTGTCGATGAAATCAACCATGTGTTGATGATATGCCAACATCTGTTTTATTTCCACCGTACCTAAGATTTGGCCTACCTCCTCGGTCACTTCTGACTCACTCAACTGCGCTTGGAACTCATCATGCTGCATGGCTTGCAGCTCCTTGAGTTCCTCGGTGGTGAGCTCTTCATGATGCTCATCGACGAGTTCGGTGATGTCATCTTCATCCACCTCCAGACCCATGGACTTGCCAAGAGATACAATCTCTTCGACGTCTCCCTTGGCGGCAAGCACAGATTCATTCTCGGGGCCAAAACCTTCGAAATCTCTGGGAGCAACAGCATCAGGCCAAAGCTTCTTCCAAGTGGAATTCAGGGTCCGACGAGTTACTCCCTCCCAAGCCTGATCTATGATCTTTAAGCAGTGCACGATATTAAAGTGGCTCCTCCAAAATTCACGCAAAGTTAAGTTGGTGCTTTGCGTGACATTAAAGCACTGCTTAAATAAGTGCTTGGTGTACAGCTTCTTAAAATTAGAGATGACTTGCTGGTCCATGGGCTGGAGGATAGGGGTGGTATTCGGTGGAAGATACAACACTTTGATGAATTTGTATTTGTCGATGATATCATCTTCGAGTCCGGGGGGGGTGAGCGGGTGCATTGTCCAAACAAAGCAAGCACTTCAAAGGCAAATTCCTCCCCTGAAGATACTTCTTGACAGCAGGGCCGAAAACTACGTTTACCCATTCCACAAAGATATGCCTAGTAACCCAAGCCTTAGACTTAGAACGCCATCGAACATGTAGCAGGTCTTTATTAATTCTATGTGCTTTAAATGCCCTAGGGTTTTCGGAATGGTAAACTAATAAAGGCTTAATTTTGCAGTCCCCGCTGGCATTGGCACAAAGCGCAAGAGTCAACCGATCCTTCATTGGCTTATGTCCAGGCATTTTCTTCTCTTCGGCGGTAATGTACGTTCGACTAGGCATCTTTTTCCAAAACAGACCGGTTTCATCACAGTTCAACACCTGCTGCTCTACATAGCCTTCCTCCGCCACGATGCTTTCGAACTTTTTAACAAAGTCTTTAGCAGCCTTGGTGTCCGAACTCGAAGCTTCTCCATGCCGAACAACTGAATGAATCCTGGTCCGTTTCCTAAATTTCTCGAACCAACCTCAAGACGCCTTGAATTCCTCCGTCGTAGGATCGGCTGAAATCTCCCCCGCGTCATCCCCAGAGCCCGCCGCCTTCAAGTCACTGTAGATAGCGCTGGCCATCTCATAAATGATCGTTTCCGTGATCGTATCGCCAACAATCTCCTTGTCTTTGATCCATATTAACAAAAGTCGTTCCATCTCTTCAAAGGCAGGGCTACAACGTTTGGAAATAATCGTGATCCCCTTCGAAGGTTTCACTGCTTTAATGGCTGCCTTCTGTTTTATGATCGTCGAGATCGTAGACATATTCCGGCCATATTGTTTAGCCAGATCGCTAACACGTACACCTCGCTCATGCTTTTCTCTTATTTCTTGCTTTAGTTCTAATGAAAGCATTGACTTCTTCCTTTTCTCACCACTACTACTACTTCCTGAACCGAAACTAAGCTTTTTAGGACCCATGATTACGAAACACAGAAAACAACACGTGAAAAAGGAAGATAAAAAACACTGCTAATAACTGAGCGAATAGAGGACAACCACACGATGCGCACGAGATGAGAGGACTGATCAAGGTGATCCTCGATTGGCATCCCTCCGATGTGCTGCCGTCTAGCGGCGTCAACAACAAACCACGCTGGACGCTTTCGAGAAAATTCCACGCGTACGCGTAATGTTTACTTCGTATGTTGGTGCAACACTTCGGGTGTCGAGACAGAAATTTGGTCAAATTTTACTTCGGATGTTGGAAAATTCGTATGTTAGGACATTCGTATGTAGAGGTTCCACTGTATGTAAAGAATAGGCCAGACTATTCGGGGTGTGTGTATGCAAAGGGAAAATTAACCGTAACTAGAGAGAAGGATCCAATATAGTATTATCTGGCCAGTCAAAAGACTCCATAACTCTCTCGCAGTAGTATCTCAACGGGTGGCTGGCGCCCTGGACAACCTATTACCTAATGAACAAATCAACAGAGTATGAAACATTTATATATGGCAAATGAAAACTATGAGAAAGCTTTTGATTCTGTAAGAAATTAGCTGAAATGAAAGTCATACAAAGTAAGGGAATAGAGGAATTTTATGTTAGAACACTTGAAGATATCTATGCAGAGAGTACATCAATCCTAAAACTACATAAACATAGTGAGATAATTCCGGTTTTGAAAGGAGTTTGACAAGGAGCTCCCATCTCTCAGAAATTATTCACAGCATGCCCAGAAGTTTTAAAAAAATATTGTTAATATGGAAAACTTTAAAAACTCAATATTTGTAGGAGACAGAACTGTGATTACTGAATCATAGGAGGAATTGCAATAAAATCAAAGAGATTTGAATAGAGAAAGTAAAAACGTAGGCCTGAAAATGAATATGAGTAAAATGTTCAATGAAAATGCAGAATGGACGAACCTCTAGAGATTGTTAATGAGTATGCATACTTAGGATAAACAGTGTTTCCCTAAGATACAAGACGAAATCAAAAGAAGGATAAGATGAGATGGAGATTTTTGGTAAATAAAATGAGATTAAGAAATGTAAAATGCCATTTTCTCTGGAATGAAGAATATTTACTCAGATGGTACTACCAGTTTTAACGTATCCATAAGAAATTTACAGCCTTACTAAAGCCTAGAAACATAAGCTAGGTACAATTCAAGGAGCTATGAAAAGAACAATGATGGGAAAAACACTAGTAAACAGAAAAAGAACAACATGGATACGAGAGCAAAATAAAGTTGTGGATATTCTAACATGTAAGAATGGATATCAACCGAACATATAATGAGAATGACATAATAGATAAATATTGAGATTAACAAAATAGATCCCTAGAGATAGCAAAAAAAAAAAAAAAAAAAAACAAGCAAAAGAAGAGAAAAGATGGATTGACAAACTAAGAAAGTTTGCATAGGAAGTTTGCATCGAAAGAGCATAAACGGATGCAAGTGGAATGACATGGCTAAGGCCTTTGTTCTACAGTGGACTAGTAACTTCTGACGGTGATAATGACAATGATATATGTATATATATATATATATATATATATATATATATATATATATATATATATATATATATATATGTGTGTGTGTGTGGGTGTGTGTGTGTATACATATATATATATATATATATATATATATATATATATATATATATATATATATATATATATATATATATATATGCATATATATATATATATATATATATATATATATATATATATATATATGTATATATATGTTTAAATATATATATATATATATATATATATATATATATACATATATATATATATATATATATATATATATATATATATACATATATTGTGTTGGATGAAATCGTGTCTCTTGGAAAGTCCATGGGGCTGAAAGTAGACGAGGCAGACGTGAATGACCTTATCAAGGAGCATCAGGAAGAGCTCACGACACAGGGATTGATAGACCTCAAGGAGATGCAACATTTGGAGGTGTTGCAGGAGCTCAGTAACGAGGAGGAGGTGGAAGACGAGGGCCGCTTTTCTACGGCAGAAATCAAAGACATGTTAGCGAAGTGGCAGGAGTTTTCTAATTTTATGACAAAAAGGCCCCGGGACAAGTTGGCGAGTGGTCGTGCGTTAACCTATTGTGACAACACTTGCGTGCGTCATTAACATTTTGAAGGAGAGACAAAAGCAAACATTCCTAGATAGGTTCCTTTTAAAAAAGCCGTCAAAAATTGAAGGTGAAAGCGAGGCAAAAAGAGCCAAGCCGGAATAAGAAGAAAAGTAAAAAAATTAAACTGAAAACTAAATTAGAATTAAGTTCAGTGTAACGTAAGATTATCATTTTATTTTTAAGTGTGTGTACAGTAAGCTAATATCATTTAAGTTGAATTGAAAGTTGCTAATTTCATTAAAGTTAAATTTAAAGTTAAGGTCATGTTACGTAGTGTTACTTAAGTGTTGCGTACAGAACGTGTAGCCGTCAAGTCTCTCTCCTCCCCGTCCGCTCTTCCTCCTCCTCCTCCGCACACACCACCGTTACCCGGTACCGTCTGTCTCGAAGGTTAAAACTCCATAATAATGTTACATTTCATTGAGCATCATAACCAGTTCATAGGTATTTATTATTTTGTTAGCGTAGAATGTAAATTAAGACAATTAAGAACATGTTTCTCCATTGTAGTATACTATGTTTAGGTTTTTTTATCAGAGGCTGGGAACGTATTAATTTTGTTTTAGTTATTTTATATGGAAAAAATTCATCTGAGATACGAGCAAATTGACACACGAGCATGGTCCTGGAACGCATTAAACTCGTATCTCAATGTATCACTGTATATATATATATATATATATATATATATATATATATATATATATATATATATATATATATATATATATATATATATATCAAATAAGCCATATATATTTTTGATACATTAATGTCTGGATTCTCTTAACGACCTCGGGATCAGAGCCCCAGGCGAAATCACACAAAGACAAGAGCTTGTGACCGGCCGGAAATCGAACCCTGGTCGGCAAACTTGTATAGACAGTGACTAAACCACTTGGCCACGAAGTGGTTTAGTCACTGTCTATGCAAGCTTGCCGACCAGGGTTCGAATCCCGGCCGGACCCAAGCTCTTGTCTTTGTGTGATTTCGCCTGGGGCTCTGATCCCGAGGTCGTTAAGAGAATCCAGACATTAATGTATCAAAAATATATATGGCTTATTTGAATATGAAAAACACGTCTAAATGTGCAAAATTTATCATTAATTGAATGCCAAGTAACAAACTACCAATTAGCTACGATGGTGAAGATGGGTTGATTTCAATTCTAAGTACAAAATACCTGAATTCGACAGGTATAAGTACAGAAGAATTGTCATTGACTTTTATCTTTCTTCGTGGCCAAGTGGGTTAGTCTCTGTCTATGCAAGCTTGCCGACCAGGGTTCGATTCCCGGCCGGACCCAAGCTCTTGTCTTTGTGTGATTTCGCCTGGGGCTCTGATCCCGAGGTCGTTAAGAGAATCCAGACATTAATGTATCAAAAATATATATGGCTTATTTGAATATGAAAAACACGTCTAAATGTGCAAAATTCATCATTAATTGAATGCCAAGTAACAAACTACCAATTAGCTACGATGGTGAAGATGTGTTGATTTCAATTCTAAGTACAAAATACCTGAATTCGACAGGTATAAGTACAGAAGAATTGTCATTGACTTTTATCTTTCTTCGTGGCCAAGTGGTTTAGTCACTGTCTATGCAAGCTTGCCGACCAGGGTTCGATTCCCGGCCGGACCCAAGCTCTTGTCTTTGTGTGATTTCGCCTGGGGCTCTGATCCCGAGGTCGTTAAGAGAATCCAGACATTAATGTATCAAAAATATATATGGCTTATTTGTACATATATATATATGTATATATATACATATATATATGTATGTATGAATATATATATATATATATATATATATATATATATATATACATATATATATGTAAGTATGTATATATATATATATATATATATATATATATATATATATGTAGCGCATATATAGATATGTAACATACATGCACACACACACACACACACACACACATATATATATATATATATATATATATATATATATATATATATGTATATATATATAGCGTACACACACACACATATATATATATATATATTTATATATATATATATATATGTAACATACATGCACACACACATATGTGTGTATATTTATATATATATATATATATATATGTATATATATATACATATATATATAGCATACTTATAGATATGTAACATACATGCACATATATATATATATATATATATATATATATATATATATATATATATATATCTACCTGTATATAAATATATATATATATATATATATATATATATATATATATTCATATATACTGTATATATATGTATATATATGTATGTATATATATATATATATATATATATATATATATATATATATGTTTATATATGAATAAAAACTAACGAAATTTCATGCTCAAATAAAATGCAGTTTGCAATTAGGCTCCGACTTCTTTTGAGCCTCTGGCGGCAGTTTTGGAAACGATCCGGCCTTTCATTTGAAGGGGCTAGGGTTCGATCCTAGTATGAGATATAAATTCTATTTCTATTTGAGCACGATTTTGTGTTGATTTTAATCCTTATTGACTCAGTAGGGGTAATTTGAATTAAAAGCTGTCAATTGTGTCACCTGGTGGGCTGGGTAGTGGAGGAAAACTCGCTGGTAAGAGACTAATGTCTCGTGAGGTAAATCCTGAATTGCAGTTAGCAGTTAGGTTCCGACTTCTTCTCGAACCTCTAGTAGCATTGTTGGAAGCGACATGGCCTTTCATTTGAA